>NC_058084.1:272697083-272842083 GCF_014858855.1 Bufo gargarizans
TTGTAAGAAAAAAAGAAAAATCATTTTCCGCTAACTTGTGACAAAAAATAAAAAATTCTAGGAACTCGCCGTGCCCCTCACTGAATATCTTGGGGTGTCTTCTTTCCAAAATGGGGTCACTTGTGGCGTGGTTATACTGCCCTGGCAATTTAGGGGCCCAAATGTGTGAGAAGTACCTTGCAATCAAAATCTGTAAAAAATGTCCTGCGAAATCCGAAAGGTGCACTTTGGAATGTGTGCCCCTTTGCCCACCTTGGCTGCAAAAAAGTGTCACACATCTGGTATCGCCGTACTCAGGAGAAGTTGGGGAATGTGTTTTGGGTTGTCATTTTACATATACCCATGCTGGGTGAGAGAAATATCTTGGCAAAAGATAACTTTTCCCATTTTTTTTATACAAAGTTGGCATTTGACCAAGATATTTTTCTCACCCAGCATGGGTATATGTAAAATGACACCCCAAAACACATTGCCCAACTTCTCCTGAGTACGGCAATACCAGATGTGTGACACTTTTTTGCAGCCTAGATGCGCAAAGGTGCCCAAATTCCTTTTAGGAGGGCATTTTTAGACATTTGGATCCCAGACTTCTTCTCACACTTTCGGGCCCCTAAAAAGCCAGGGCAGTATAAATACCCCACATGTGACCCCACTTTGGAAAGAAGACACCCCAAGGTATTCAATGAGGGACATGGCGAGTTCATAGAAACTTTTTTTTTTTGCATAAGTTAGCGGAAATTGATTTTTTTTAGTTTTTTTCTCACAAATTCTCACTTTCCGCTAACTTAGGACAAAAATTTCAATCTTTCATGGACTCAATATGCCCCTCACGGAATACCTTGGGGTGTCTTCTTTCCGAAATGGGGTCACATGTGGGGTATTTATACTGCCCTGGCTTTTTAGGGGCCCTAAAGCGTGAGAAGAAGTCTGGAATATAAATGTCTAAAAATGGATTCCGTGAGGGGTATGGTGAGTTCATGTGAGATTTTATTTTTTGACACAAGTTAGTGGAATATGAGACTTTGTAAGAAAAAACAAACAAAAAAAATATATATATTTCCGCTAACTTGGGCCAAAAAAAATGTCTGAATGGAGCCTTACAGGGGGGGTGATCAATGACAGGGGGGTGATCACCCATATAGACTCCCTGATCACCCCCCTGGTAAGGCTCCATTCAGACGTCCGTATGATTTTTATGGATCCATGGATCGGATCCGCAAAACTCATGCGGACGTCTGAATGGAGCCTTACAGGGGGGTGATCAATGACAGGGGGTGATCAGGGAGTGTATGTGGGTGATCACCCGCTTGTCATTGATCACCCCCCTGTAAGGCTCTGTTGAGGGAAGTGTCATATTTAAATATATGTGTATATATGCCTTGACATATATACACATATATTAGCCCTTGTCCATAGGCTCGTCCAGGTGGGATCTATGGATATGCACGGAGATGTATATAGGCCCCTTTTTGGCCTACATCTCCGTGTATATGTATAGATACATGTATTGATGGATTTAATGTATTGATGGCCCTGTGTGTGGGTGTATATTCATGGATGTGCCCCAAACATCAATGAATATACATATGATCCCCCCCCCCTCACTATGTATATATATATATGGATATAGATATATATGTGTATGGATGTGCCCCAAGCATCCATACACATATAGTATCAGACATAATGTGACCCCCCCCTCCTCCTGCATCCCTGCAGGGGATGAGGAAGGTCACCAGATGGCTGGACAATCATGTCCAGCCTCTGGTGACATCAAAAGGCACGGGATCAATAGAGATCCGATGCCTTTTGGTGTTTAACTATCCCCAGCTGCTGGGGATAGTTAACATAACAGAGAGAGGGAAACATACATCCCTCCCTCTGTTATCTGCATACCTCCGGCGCGATGATTATCGCACCGCAAGGTATGCAGAGGACTACAGGCGGAGGATCAAAGGAATCCTCCGCCTAGAAGCGCGCTCTGGAGGCGCGGGCCGGCGCGGTGACGTCATATCACCGCGCCGGCCCACGTGTTCGGGCAAGCGGCGCGCATGCGTGCCGCGGGACGGGCGGCCTCGGGAGCGAGCGCTGCTGGACTTAAATAGTCCGGCAGCGCTACGCTGGGCAGAAGGGTCCACCACCACCGGCATTAAGAGGATCATCCCTGGACAAAACGAGCCCCCCTGGACGACGAGCAGAGGATAACATAAGTATCCCCCTATACCACCAACGCTAATCCACCCTCCTATACCCTACCTACCCCCCCTATACCACCAACGCTAATCCACCCTCCTATACCCTACCTACCCCCCCTATACCACCAACGCTAATCCACCCTCCTATACCCTACCTACCCCCCCCATACCACCAACGCTAATCCACCCTCCTATACCCTACCTACCCCCCCCCATACCACCAACGCTAATCCACCCTCCTATACCCTACCTACCCCCCCCCATACCACCAACGCTAATCCACCCTCCTATACCCTACCTACCCCCCTATAAACCCTCCTAACCCTATAGAATCTACCCTGCCCTATATCCCTTATTTCCCCCCATGCCTTATTGCCCCCCATAATATACCCTCATCTCCTATACCCCAGGTGACCCTCATTTTCCCTTGACCCAGGTCCTGATATCCCCGGCATTAACGTCCCCTGTTCCCCGGTGTCTCTACCCCCGCGGCTGTCCTGCTTACCCCAGCAGCACAGTTTATGTAATAACCCCTGATTTTACCCCTTAGGGATAGTATATAGTCAGGCTTGGGTGGGCGACCGTTAAAGTGTATGAATGTGTATGGTCATTGATACTAGTTAGATCTTGGGGTGGATTTGGGACTGCGTTAGTGTAGTCAGTGCCGTATTAGTGTATTGTATTAGTGTGTGTGTATCTATATTATTGTGCATTGTTATAACAATATATATCTATCCATCTGTTTATAGATATATATAGTTATAAACCTATAATTCCTTTATAATTGCAAGGAATCGCTGCTGTAGAGGTAGCATATTGTTGGCACTGTATTACTTGTATTCTGTTAGTATTAATAAATACTGTGTCATTTGTATCTATTGTATAACGTGTGATTACTAGCGGTAGTCAGTAAGGCGCATGCAGTAAGTGTAGTTGGTGATTAGACTAAGGTAATCAGCAGTAAATTGTTGTTCATTAAGGCATAAATAGGCGGAGTCATCACCCGACGATTACGCCTATTTATGAATATTAATTATTGAGATTTGCATAAATATCAATAATTAATATCCCCTTTAACAGGCTCCATTCAAACGTCCGCATGTGTTTTGCGGATCCGATCCATGTATCCATTGATCCGTAAAAATCATACGGACGTCTGAACGGAGCCTGACAGGGGGGTGATCAATGACAGGGAAGTGATCAGGGAATCTATATGGGTGATCACCCGCCTGTCATTGATCACCCCCCTGTAAGGCTCCATTCAGACGTCCGTATGTGTTTTGCGGATCCGATCCATGTATCCGTGGATCCGTAAAAATCATACGGACGTCTGAACGGAGCCTGACAGGGGGGTGATCAATGACAGGGTGGTGATCAGGGAGTTTATATGGGGTGATCAGGGGTTCATAAGGGGTTAATAAGTGACCGGGGGGGGGGGTGTAGTGTAGTGTGGTGTTTGGTGCGACTTTACTGACCTACCTGTGTCCTCTGGTGGTCGATCCTAACAAAAGGGACCACCAGAGGACCAGGTATATTAGACGCTATTATCAAAACAGCGTCTAATATACCTGTTAGGGGTTAAAAAAAAAAAAATCACATCTCCAGCCTGCCAGCGAGCGATCGCCGCTGGCAGGCTGGAGATCCACTCGCTTACCTTCTGTTCCTGTGCGCGCGTTCACAGGAAATCTCGCGTCTCGCGAGATGACGCGTATATGAGTCGCTGTGCGCAGGGCTGCCGCCTCCGGACCGCACATCTGCGTTAGGCGGGCCGGAGGCGGTTAACCGCTTAAGGACACAGGACCTGCCTTCTACGGGAGCAAAGGAGATCCAGCCTCAGACTGAGTCTCCTAGGCAACCTGTTTGTGTACTACTCACTGTAGTACACGAACAGGCAATGCATTACAATACAAATGGATTGTAATGCATTGCAGAGGGGATCAGACCCCCAAAAATTAACATCAGAAATAAAGAAAAGAAAAAAAATAGTTAATAAAATTTCTAAAGTAATAAAATTAATGAAGTAAAAAAAGAAAAAAAAAAAAACACTTTCCCCTTATTTTAATAATAAAAACAGAACACCCCCCCACATATTAGGTATCGCCGCGTCCTTAAAGTGCCTCTGATTAACCCCAAATAAAGTTCAGCTGCTCTAGTTGGTCTTTCCTGAAAAACTAATTTTCTTAGTCACTTCCCACAGCAAAAGCCATGGTCCACAGAGATCTTCCAAAACATCAGAGGGATCTCATTTTTAAAAAGTATCAGTCAGGAGAAGTGTACAAAAGAATTTCCAAGGCATTAGATATACCATGGAACACAGTGAAGAAAGTCATCAAGTGGAGAAAATATGGCACAACAGTGACATAACCAAGAACTGGATGTCCCTCCAAATTGATGAAAAGACGAGAATTAAACTGGTCTGGGAGGCTACCAAGAGGCCTACAGCAACATTAAAGGAGCTGCAGGAATACCTGGCAAGTACTGGCTGTGTGGTACATGTGACAAGAATGTCCCGTATTCTTCATATGTCTGGGCTATGAGGTAGAGTGGCAAGAGGAAAGCCTTTTCTTAAGAAAAACATCCAAGCCAGGTTACATTTTGGAATAACACATATGAAGTCTCCCAAAAGCATGTGGGAAAATGTGTTATGGTCTGATGAAACCAAGGTTGAACTTTTTGGCCATAATTCCAAAAGATATGTTAGGCCTCTTTCACACTTGCGCTGTCTGGATCCGTTGTGTACTCCACTTGCCGGAATTACACGCCAGATCCGGAAAAATGCAAGTGAACTGAAAGCATTTGAAGACGGATCCGTCTTCAAAATGCGTTCAGTGTTACTATGGCAGCCAGGACGCTATTAAAGTCCTGGTTGCCATAGTAGTAGTGGGGAGCGGGGGAGCAGTATACTTACAGTCCGTGCGGCTCCCGGGGCGCTCCAGAATGACGTCAGAGCACCCCATGCGCATGGATGACGTGCCATGCGATCACGTCATCCATGCGCGTGGGTCGCCCTGACGTCACTCTGACTGTAAGTATACTGCTCCCCCGCTCCCCACTACACTTTACCATGGCTGCCAGGACTTTAGCGTCCCGGCAGCCATGGTAACCATTCAGAAAAAGCTAAACGTCGGATCCGGCAATGCGCCGAAATGACGTTTAGCTTAAGGCCGGATCCGGATCAATGCCTTTCAATGGGCATTCATTCCGGATCCGGCCTTGCGGCAAGTGTTCAGGATTTTTGGCCGGAGCAAAAAGCGCAGCATGCTGCGGTATTTCCTCCTGCCAAAAAACGTTCCGGTCCAGAACTGAAGACATCCTGATGCATCCTGAACGGATTTCTCTCCATTCAGAATGCATGGGGATAAAACTGATCAGGATTCTTCCGGCATAGAGCCCCGACGACGGAACTCTATGCCGGAAGAAAAGAACACAAGTGTGAAAGAGCCCTTAGGCGCAAAAATACTGCACATCACCAAAAGAACACCATACCCACAGTGAAGCATGGTGGTGGCAGCATCATGCTTTGGGGCAGTTTCTCTTCAGCTGGAACTGAGGCTTTATTTAAACTAGAGGGAATTATGAACAGTTCCAAATACCAGTCAATATTGGCTAGAAAGCTGAACATGAAGAGGAACTTCATCTTTCAGCATGACAACGACCCAAAGCATACATCCAAATCAACAAAGGAATGGCTTCACCAGAAGAAGATTAAAGTTTTGGAATGGCCCAGCCAGAGCACAGACCTGAATCCGATTGAAAATCTGTGCGGTGATCTGAAGAGGGCTGTGCACAGGAGAAACCCTCGCACTCTGACAGATTTTGAGTGTTTTTGCAAAGAAGAGCGGGCAAGTCTTGCAAAATCAAAATGTGCTATGCTGATAGACTCATACCCAAAAAGACTGAGCGCTATAATAAAATTAAAAGGTGCTTCAACAAAGTATGTTTAAGGGTGTGCACACTTATGCAACCATATTTTATTTTTAGTTTTTTTATTCCCTCTACCTAAAATATTTCAGTTTGTTTTTCAATTGAGTTGTAAAAAAATAAATAATTTCAGAACTTTTTCCACCTTTAATGTGACCTATAAACTGTACATCACAGAAACCTGACATTTTAAAAGGGGTGTGTAGACTTTTTTATATCCACTGTATATATCATATATATAAAAATGAGTTTGTGTGTCTGAACGTCTGTCTATTATTTATGTGCGACCAAACGACTGGACAGATCTTCACCAAATGTGGCACACAGGTACATCAGGTGTCCGGGAAGGTTTTAGACTCAGCTCAGTCTCAGCTCTCTAGGACGTTCCGTTCCTGAGATATTCCCCAAAAATTACCTGCATTAGCCAATAGGAGCCTGCAAGTCTTTCTCTTCATATCCTAACTGCCATACACACAGTCATATGTGCCTTATCAGCCGATAGAAGCTCCCAGGCCCTTAGTCTACACAAACAGTTTTACTCCAGGTTTCCATAAAAATCCAACAATTTTTCTTCACTGCTGTAGGTCAGCTGTAGGCTAGGGCTACACGACGACATGTGTCGCACGACAATAAGTCTCACGACACTCAGGGCACAACTACACTGCGACATTGAGGTGGCACGACAATTTTTGTAATGATAGTCTATGGTGTTGCACTGTGACATGCTACAACTGTGACGCGACAGTCAGTGAAAAATCCAAACACCATAGCCTATCATTATAAAAATTGTTGCGCGACATTGGTGCGACAAAATGTTGTCGTGTAGCCCTAGCCTTAAAGGAGCAAAGCGCTGTGGAGGTCACTGTTAAGGGGGCAGGGGCCACTATTAAAAGGGCAGCTGCTGTGGAGATCACTGTTAAAGGTGCGGGCACTGTGGAGGTCACTGTTAAAGGGGCATTCACTGCGGAAGTCACTGTTAAAGGGGTAGGGTACTGTGAGGTCACTGTTAAGGGGCAGACCCATGAGGAGGTCACTGTCAAGGGAGTGGGGGTGCTGTGAAACTCACTGTTAAAGGGGCACGCTGCTGTGAAGGTAAAAGTTAGGCCTCATGCACACGACCGTATGTATTTTTGTGGTCCGCAAAAAATACTGATGACGTCCCTGTGCATTCTGTATTTTGCGGAACGGAACAGCTGGCCCTTACTATCCTTGTCCGTAATGCGGATAATAGGACATGTTTTATTTTTTTGCGATACGGAAACAGAATGCACACCTTCCGTTTTTTTTTGCGGACCCATTGAAATGAATGGTCCCGTATACGGTCTGCAAAAAAAAAAAAAAAACAGATCGAACATTGAATGAAAATAGGTTTGTGTGTGTGAGCCCTTAAGGGGATGGGCTGCTGTGGAGATCCCATTTTGAGGAGGCGGGCACTGTGGGGGTTCAGTATTAAGGGGTTGGGGCTGTGGAGTTAACTGTTAAGGGGGCAGGGTGCTATAGAGGTCATTGTTATGGGGCGATACTGTCGATATCTTTTAACTAGTGTGGGGGGGTTAGCTCTTCTCCGGGGGTCATTCTCACAGGTTACTTCACCAGACACAGATATACTGTCCAAACTTTGCATTTATTGTGCAACAACAAACAATAACACAAAACAAATACCTGCCCGACTGGGCTCTAACTAAACATAGGGTAGAATCCCTGACTCACCTATAGAGTACTGTTCAGACACGGACATAACATGCAGCTTTCTCATCTAGCCCAGCAGCCTACAGGCTATAGAAAAAAACGCAAGTCCCTTTGGGGGATTGTGGTCCAGCAGTCCTCCCGACTTGTGGCCATTGTACCGCAGGCGTCACTGCGTCCCCCAAATTTCAGGCTGTCACTTACCCTCGTGGTCCCTCAGCCTAGCCCGGCTGAGACCACACAGACAGAGCCACCAGGCCTTTGTCTACCGGTAACACACTTCCCCCTTTCTAACACTCTGGGAGGTGCTTTATGCCAGGCTGAATACCTCCAGCTGGTCTCACCTGTGGTGGAACAGGGGTGTGGACCACACTATCCACCCCTTCCTTGCCTCCAACCTGTGTGAGACCTGTCACTGTCTCACACTAGACACACAAACATTAAATGAAATAGATGAAATATACCCGTGCAAAGCCGGGTCCTTCTGCTAGTATAACTTGTACTATTATAGGAGATCTCCTGGAGAAGCTATGTGCCAAATCCATGGCAGGTATGGGCATCCACTGGTTGCTATTTACTTTTTTACTGTCTTTACCCATTGTATTGCTATTTATTGTATGGTTCTTTTTTTGGCATAGTAACTTATAGGTTCCCCTGTCCCAGAAATATTGGGGTAATTTATTAAGACCGGCGTTTTAGAGCCCCTGCGGTGGATCCGCCGAAATTATGTAGAGGTAGTCTTTTCTTAACTTCTGCGTATCAAGCGCTGGTCTAAATGCAAGCCAGCTTCCCTTCTGGCTTACATTTAAACAATTTTCTACGCTTAAAACAGGCGTAGAAAATGATGAATGAGACGGACCTGCCGGCTCTTCCTCACCCACGCCACACCCACTTTTTTAGATTTGGCATGAGCAGGGAAAAGTTGCAGATTGCGGCGCAAATAGACTTTGCACCGCAATCTACTCCAGAAATACGCCTAATATAGGCATATTTCTGAACGTAAATGACCCCCCATTATGTCTAAACCATTTGTATACTTAGGACATTCTGCTGTACATGATCAGTATAATCTCGCATTTTCTATATGTGACTGCTCTTGTCTTTTAATATTTTACATTTCTATATGCTTCATTATCCTAATGAAGCATTTTTGTATTTGAATATTTATGTTTCCTGTGTCATAGTGTTTCGATAGGTAGTTCCTCTCACAAGCTTAGGAGTCCTCCATAGTCATGGGCTGCTGACTCCCCCTGCTTTACCACTGCTGACTGACCGCTTTCTCCCCATTATTGAGCAGACACCATGGGTGTCTGGCACTACTTTATGCTGCACTCAGGGTGGAGTAAGAATGGTGCCAGTGAGTTCTGTGAGGTGCAGCATGTTGCCCCATCTTGTTGGAAAAAGCAGGACATGTTTTCTTCTGTATCATCACTGTTGAAGAGCTGCAATCCATATTAGGCCCCATGCACACGGCCGTGTGCGGGCCGTGGAACCGCGGCCTGGATCCCTCCTGAGAGCAGGAGCGCACGGCGTCACTGGTTGCTATGACGCCGTGCGCTCCCTGCTGCCGCCGCAATACAGTAACACACTGGTATGATCTATACCAGTGTATTACTGTACTGTGCCGGCAGCAGGGGGCGCACGGCGTCATAGCAACCAGTGACGCCGTGCGCTCCTGCTCTCAGGAGGGATCCAGGCCGCGGTTCCACGGCCCGCACACGGCCGTGAAACACGGCCGTGTGCATGGGGCCTTAGCCAACATAATCCGATGTGCCCAAAGATGCATAGACGTGAATGGGGATCACTTTCAGCATCTTTTATGACTTAGTGAGTAATAAAAAAAATAAATAAATCCACTTGTTCGTTCATCTTGTCATACTATCACTGGAGGCAGGCTACTTTAAGTGGGCCACCCTGTATATTGGTTTTCAGTGATGTTTTTGATCTTGCCTGTTATGACACTGGTGCACCGTGTTAATGCTTCTTATCTTTCTTAAATCTAGTACGATCGTCCTTTTGTCGGTAGTACAGTTGTTAATATGCAAGATTTAACATGTATGACTTCACGAGGTAAGACACCGTTTATCCTTTACAGTTGTTCATAACACAAAAACAAAGTCTCATTACTTCTTCATTTTGGGTCTAGATTCAACATCACCAAGTTTGCACAGGATAGGGGTTAAATAACTGATCACTGGGGTCTGGCCACTGGAACCCCCACCGATACCGAAGGCAGGGGTCCTGCTCTTCTGATCTGATTGAGCAGCAGGTTGAGCATGCACCCTGCCGCACTGTTCGTTCGCTTTGGGACTGGTAGAGCGCTGTACTCAACCCTCTCCGACAGTGTCATCTAATGTATAAAGCTGAGTGTATGTATGTGTGTATGTCCGCTAAAGGAATCCGCACCGTCGCATTTACAATCAGGAAATTTGGCACACAGGTACATCAGGTGTCCAGGAAGGTTTTAGACAAGGTCTCAGCTCTCTAGGACGTACTGTCCCTGAGATATTCCCAAAAAATGCATTAGCCAATAGAAGCTTGGTCACTTGACCCTTATCAGCCAATAGAAGCTTGCAGGACGTTAGTCTCCACATACACAGTTTTACTCCAGGTTTCCATAACAACCCAGCCATTTTTCTGCACTGCTGTAGGGGAGCTTTAACCCCTTACGGCGCAGATGTCCGTGACTTAAAGGGGTATTCTCATCTTGCTACATCATTCTCAATTGCTGCCAGCTAGCTGTTCACTTCCTGTTTTTTCTGCAGATAAGGCTGGGCGGGCTTAGGCAGCTAGAGTGAAGGCCGACCATGCCTCCTTATGACATCACACTGAGAGCAGAGTCCTGCGTGCTAGTTCATGTGAACTCACCAGTCTGGCAGCCTGCAGTGTCTGTGAGGCCCCTCCCCCTGCTGGGGAATCATCAGTGAGCCATGTGAAGTGAGTTCAGTGCACAGTAAGACGTGGCTGTTCTGCCGTTTTACACATAAAATCTCAGTCTGATCTTTTACAAACCCATTCTGTGCATCAAAAACTATAATTCCATATTATACATTAGCTCAAAAGCTTGACCAACCCCCACCCACCAGCATTGGTGCAGATTTGTTTCCATTACTGCTGTACTCCAGTTGTATATAAACCTTACACTATGTATCTTTATAGATGCATATACAGCCCAGCTACATGTGGCTACTCCAGTCCCCTAACATCACTTTTGCTGAATGGCTTCCTATACAGCCCTACTACATCTTTATTCTACTCCCCCCGCTAGCACTGTGTCTGAAAAGCCTCATATACAGCTCTGCTACATCTGTCTGTTTATCTCTTCAACCAGCACTGTGTCAGAACACCCGCATATTCAGCTCTGCTACATCTGTTTCTCTTTCACCAGCATTGATGCTGACCTGCCACATATACAGCTCTGCCTCATCTGTTTTTATCTTCAACCAGCACTGTGTCAGAACAGCCACATATTCAGCTCTGCTACATCTGTTTCTCTTTCACCAGCATTGATGCTGACCTGCCACATATACAGCTCTGCTACATCCGTTTCTCTCTTCAACCAGCACTGTGTCAGAACAGCCGCATATTCAGCTCTGCTAGATCTGTTTTTCTTTCACCAGCATTAATGCTGACCGGCCACATATACAGCTCTGCTACATCTGTTTCTCTTTCACCAGCCCCCAAGTGCCTCCATTAGCCTCCATCTGCCCCCCCCCCCCCCGTTAGCCTCCATCTGCCCCCATTAGCCTCCATCTGCCCCATTAGCCTCCATCTGCCCCCAAGTGCCTCCATCTGCCCCCAAGTGCCTCCATCTGCCCCCAAGTGCCTCCATCTGCCCCCAAGTGCCTCCATCTGCCCCCAAGTGCCTCCATGATCTGCCCCATTTGCCTCCATGATCTGTCCCCATTTGCCCCCATGATCTGTCCCCATTTGCCTCCATGATCTGTTCCCATTTGCCTCCATGATCTTCCCCCATTTGCCTCCATCTGCCCCCAATCGCATATATAACAAATACTCACCCCGCTGTCTATCTCACGCCGTCCGCACTCGTCTCTTCCTTCCACGAACTGATCGGCCGGCCGCGCATGCGAAGATCTATTTTCAACGCAGCTCAAAGTAAAATAGATCTGCACATGCGCGGCCGGCCGGCTGGAGACGTGAGCGATCTCGAGAAGAATTGCGTCCAACCACTAGATCACTAGGGAATGATGCGCGCAGGCGCGGCGCATGGATGCGGCCGGCAAGCGGTGGCCGTATCCATGGGCAGCGACTGTAAACAATGCAGTATGATTTTTCAATTTTATTCTAAATCTATAGGATTTAGAAAAAGGATTAGGTTTAGGAAAAGGCTCAGGTGGGGTGGGGGGGCCATGAAACATGATTACCCAGATGATAATACCCCTTTAAGGATCAGACCAGGAGATGCACCCGCCCGATCTGCGGCAGGGGTCCGGCCGTCACTGATAGCCGGACCTACTGCATGCGCCAGCATCGCTGAAATCACAGATGCCGGCACATTAACCCTTGATGTGCCGCGGTCAGCGCTGACCACGGCATGTGCAATGTGTGGAGGGAGGAAGAGAGCAGCCATCGGGTCCCTGCTGTGACGGGGACCTGATGGCAGGGAAGGCAGCCCGATGCCTTCCTTAGGCACTGTGGCTGCCTTCCGTGACAGCCTGTGAGATCCAGCCCCCCTGGATCTCACAGGCAAACAGCCTGCGGGAAACATTGTAATGCGTTCTGCACGCGCGTGAGAAAAATCGGCATGTTTGGTACCCAAACTTCTTCACAGAAGTTCGTGTACAATAAGGATGGAGGGGTTAAAAAATAATAAAAAATAATTTAACTCACCTTAATCCACTTGATCGCACAGCCCTGCTTCTCTTCTGTCTTCTTCTTTGCTGTGTACCGGAATAGGACCTTTGGTGACGTCACTGTGCTCATCACATGGTTCATCACCATGGTGAGGGACCGTGTGATTGGACCATGTGACGTGACGTCACCACAGGTCCTTAGCCGGCAGCTCAACATTACAGAAGAAGACAGAGATCTGTAACTACACGATCAAGTGGACTCCGTGAGTCAATTAATATTATTTTTTAACCCCTCCATCACTATTTTACTTTGCATTCTGTATTCAGAATGCTATTATTTTCCCTTATAACCATGTTATAAGGGAAAATAATACAGATCGGATCCCCAGCCCGATCGTCACCTAGCAACCTGCGTGAAAATCGCACCGTATCCGCACTTGCTTGCGGATACTTGCGATTTTCACCCGGCCCCATTCATTTCTATGGGGTCTGCGTTGAATGAAAAACGCAGAATATAGAGCATGCTGCGATTTTCACGCAACGCACAATTGATGCGTGAAAATCCCAGCTCATGTGCACAGCCCCATAGAAATGAATGGGTCAGGATTCAGTGCGGGTGCAATGCATTCAACTCACGCATTGCACCCGCGCGGAATACTCGCCCGTGTGAAAGGGGCCTTAGGCCTCTTTCAAGCAGGCGTCACGGATTTGGTCCAGATGCGATCAGGGTGCGTTCAGGGAAAATCATGCAATTTTGCTTGCGAGTGCTTCAGTGTTGTTGTTGCATTTTTTCCCACGCGCGATGGCATGCATTTTTCACGCGCGTGAGAAAAATCGGCATGTTTGGTACCCGAACCCGGACTTCTACACAGAAGTTTGGGTTAGGTGTTGTCTAGATTTTATTATTTTCCCTTATAACATGGTTATAAGGGAAAATAATAGCATTGTTAATGCAGAATGCTTAGTAAAATAGGACTGGAGGGGTTAAAAAAATAAAATAAAATTTAACTCAACTCATCCACTTGTTCGCGCAGCCCGGCTTCTCTTCTGTTTTCTTCTTTTCTGTCCAGGAGGAAAAGGACCTGTGGTGACGTCACTGCGCTCATCACATGGTCCATCACATGATCCATCACCATTCACTTCTATCGGGCCTGCGTTGCGTGAAAAACTCACAAAATAGAGCATGCTGCAATTTTCACGCAATGCACAAGTGATGCGTGAAAATCACTGCTCATGTGCACAGCCCCATAGAAATGAATGGGTCCGGATTCAGTGCGGGTGCAATGCGTTCACCTCACGCATTTCACCCATGCAGAATTCTTGCCCGTTTGAAAGAGGCCTTAGCGTGAGCTGTTCAAAAGGACACGCCCCCGATCCAGTTAGGCCACACACCCTCCCACTCCTCAACCGATAGGGATTGAAAAATTAAGTTAAAAAATCATCTTCTGGGTCCCACTAAGCCATGCCCCTGATCTGGTTAGGCCACGCCCCTCCCACTCCTCAGCCCACAGGGATTGAAAAATGAAGTTAAAAATCTACTTCTGTCAGCTGCAGTGGGAGTGGGAGTGAGGGTGACTTTCTCCCTGCAGCTCACGCTCAGACAGCACAGTGCTGCTGTCTGAGAGTGAGCTGTTCAAAAGGACATCCCTGTGTCCGTCCAGGCCCTGTGCCAGACAGAGGACAGGGAGTCTGAAAGACGGACTATCCGGCCTAAAACTGGACCTCTGGCCACCATGGGGTCAGGCTGCTGTGGAGGTCACAGTTAAGGGGATGGTCTGCTATGGAGGTCAGTGTTAAGGGGCAGATAGCTGTAAAGGCCTCTGTTAAGGGGGCAGGCCCCTGTGGAGGTCATTGTCAAGGGGGTGGTGTGCTGTGAAATTCACTGTTAAAGGGGCAGGCTGCTGTGAAGGTCAAAGTGAAGGGGATGGGCAGCTGTAGAGGTCCCATTTTTAGGAGACGGGGCACTGTGGAGGGGGGCAGTTTTAAGGGGTGGGGGGCTGTTGAGGTCACTGTTAAGGCGGCGGGGTACTGTAGATGTCACTGTTAGGTAGGGATACTGTCGATATCTTTTAACGACATACAAACATTAAATGAAGTAGAGGAAATATACCCGAGGAAAGCCGGGTCCTTCAGGTAGTAGAGAATAAATGGTGCAACAGTGCAGAAGTCAGACCTGCTGCTTCATCAGATCGGGGTAACAAAAGAAAATTTATAAAATGTGCTGTATTATTTATTTTAAAAAATTACTTTGTTAAAACTCCTTATTCAGGAGCTTTTCTGTCTGACATATCCCACCCAAGTCACGGAGCTGTGCAAAGAAGCATAATTACCTGCTCACTGCCGCTGGGTTTGGTTTACTTCGCTCCCCTGCTGCCATTGATCTACTGTGGTCCTGTGTGTCGACATCCAGTTTGATGGGAGGCACATGCATTGCTGCAGCCTATCTCCAGCCGAGCAGCAATGTATCTCCTGTGCATCTTGTCAGTAGGTTACGTGTCACATGGGGGACACATCACCACTGCGGGCAGACATTAGCTGTAGTGGCACATGTAACCCCTGTCACGTCAGATGTTCACACTCGGGAATGCAGCGCTTCAGTAACAGTGGAAGACTGAAGGAGGCGGGTTAAGTATGTTTCCCTCCACTTGTTCGGCAACTTGGGGGTGTTAGGCTGAATGGTTCTTGAACGTGGATAACACCTTTAACATAAAATGATGTACATGTATGTAATTTACATGCAGAGAAGTATGGAGAGGGCTTACAGGCTAAGCTCACTTCATAGGCGGTGAGCAGTGGTTATGTAATACAACTGACATCTTCTAGTATTGACCAGTATTATAGATGATTGTGATCCTATTTAATGCCTCACGTGTCACAGCCAATAGTGACCACGGCATCTGAGCGGTTAGAAAGCAGCAGAAATCCTATAGACTGAAATAGTATACTATAGTCCTGATCAAAAGTTTAAGACCACCTGAAAAATGGCTAAAAATCATATTTAGCATGGCTGGATCTTAACAAGGTTCCAAGTAGAGCTTCAACGTGCAACAAGAAGAAATGGGAGTGAGACAAAACATTTTTTGAGCATTCAATTTAATGAAAACAACGAATAAACTGAAACAGGCTGTTTTTCAGCTGTTCAAAAGTTTAGGACCACACCTCCCAAAAAAACTAACTCCCCCCCCCCAAAAACAGAAATCCAACTTCCAAACATGAACTCAGTAATGAGTAGCTCCGCCGTTATTGTTTATCACTTAAAAAATTTGTTTCGGCATGCTTGATGCAAGCGTTTCCATGAGGTGAGTAGGAACATTTCTCCAAGTGGTGAAGACGGCCGCACGAAGGCCATCTACTGTCTGGAACTGTTATCCATTTTTGTAAACTTCCCTTGCCATTCATCCCCAAAGGTTCTCAATTGGATTTAGATCAGGGGAACCTGCAGGATGGGCCAAAAGAGTGATGTTATTCTCCTGGAAGAAGTCCCTTGTCCTGCGGGCATTGTGTACTGTAGCGTTGTCCTGTTGAAAAACCCAGTCGTTACCACACAGATGAGGGCCCTCAGTCATGAGGAATGCTCTCTGCAACATCTGGACATAGCTAGCGGCCATTTGACGCCCCTGCACTTCCTGAAGCTCCATTGTTCCACTGAAGGAAAAAGCACCCCAGACCAATATGGCACCCCCTCCACTGTGGAGCCTAGAAAACATCTCAGGTGGGATCTGCTTGTCATGCCAGTAACGTTGGAAACCATCAGGATCATTAAGGTTAAAGTTTTTCTCATCAGAGAATAAAACTTTCTTCCACCTTTGAATGTCCCATGTTTGGTGCTCCCTTGCAAAGTCCAAACAGTTCTGTGGCGTTCAAGGAGACGAAGTCTTTGAAGACGTTTTTGTTTTTGAAGCCCTTCAGTCTCAGATGCCGTCTGATGGTTATGGGGCTGCAGTCAGCACCAGTAAGGGCCTTAATTTGGGTCGAGGATCGTCCAATGTCTTGACGGACAGCCAATTGGATCCTCCGGCTCAGTGCTGATGACATTTTTTGGGGTCTTCCGCTTGACTTTTTTGTTCCATAACCCTCAGGATTATTTAAGAAATTCCAAATGACTGTCTTACTGTGTCCCACCTCAGCAGCGATGGCGCGCTGTGAGAGACCCTGCTTATGCAGTTCAACAACACGACCACGTTCAAAAGGGGAGAATTTTTTTGACTACCTGACAGAAAATGACAATATATCCACATCTTTGCACAGATTTGGCCTTTTAAAGGCATGTGGTCCTAAAATTTGCATCAGCTGAAAAACAGCCTGTTTCAGTTTAATCGTTATTTTCAATTAATTGAATGCTCAAAAAATGTTTGTCTCACTCTCATTTCTTCTTGTTGCATGTTGAAGCTCTACTTGGAACCTTGTTAACATCCAACAATGTAAAATAAGATTTTTTGCCATTTTTCAAGTGGTCTTAAACTTTTGATCAGGACTGTATTACTATCTATTGTATAAGTACAACCTATTAACCACCTCCGGACCGCCTAACGCAGATGTGCGGTCCGGAGGTGGCAGCCCTGCGCTCAACGACGCATATACGCGTCATCTCGCGAGGGCCGGGATTTCCTGTGAACGCGCGCACACAGGCGCGTGTGCTCACAGGAACGGAAGGTAAGCGAGTGGATCTCCAGCCTGCCAGCGGCGATCGCTCGCTGGCAGGCTGGAGGTCCGAATTTTTTAACCCCTAACAGGTATATTAGACGCTGTTTTCATAACAGCGTCTAATATACCTCCTACCTGGTCCTCTGGATGTCCCTTTTGTTAGGATCGACCACCAGAGGACTCAGGTAGGTCAGTACAGTCGCACCAAACACCATACTACACTACACCCCCCCCCCCCCCCGTCACTTATTAACCCCTTATAAACCCCTGATCACCCATGATCATCCCATATAAACTCCCTGATCACCCCCCTGTCATTGATCACCGCCCTGTCATTGATCACCCCCCTGTCAGGCTCCGTTCAGACGTCCGTATGATTTTTACGGATACATGGATCGGATCCGCAAAACGCATACGGATGTCTAAATGGAGCCTTACAGGGGGGTGATCAATGACAGGCGGGTGATCACCCATATACACTCCCTGATCACCCCCTGTCATTGATCACCCCCCTGTCATTGATCACCCCCCTGTAAGGCTCCATTCAGACGTCCGCATGATTTTTACGGATCCATGGATACATAGATCGGATCCGCAAAACACATGCGGACGTCTGAATGGAGCCTTACAGGGGGTGATCAATGACAGGCGGGTGATCACCCATATACACTCCCTGATCACCCCCCTGTCATTGATAACCCCCCTGTAAGGCTCCATTCAGACGTCCGCATGTGTGTTGTGGATCCGATCCATGTATCCATGGATCCGTAAAAATCATGCGGACGTCTGAATGGAGCCTTACAGGGGGGTGTTCAATGACAGGCGGGTGATCACCCATATACACTCCCTGATCACCCCCTGTCATTGATCACCCCCTGTCATTGATCACCCCCCTGTAAGGCTCCATTCAGACGTCCGCATGATTTTTACTGATCCATGGATACATGGATCGGATCCACAAAACACATGCGGATGTCTGAATGGAGCCTTACAGGGGGTGATCAAAGACAGGCGGGTGATCACCCATATACACTCCCTGATCACCCCCTGTCATTGATCACCCCCCTGTCATTGATCACCCCCCTGTAAGGCTCCATTCAGACGTCGGCATGATTTTTACGGATCCATGGATACATGGATCGGATCCACAAAACACATGCGGACGTCTGAATGGAGCCTTACAGGGGGGTTATCAATGACAGGGGGGTGATCAGGGAGTGTATATGGGTGATCACCCGCCTGTCATTGATCACCCCCTGTAAGGCTCCATTCAGACGTCCGCATGTGTTTTGTGGATCCGATCCATGGATCCGTAAAAAATCATGCGGATGTCTGAATGGAGCCTTACAGGGGGGGTGATCAGTGACAGGGGGGTGATCACCCTGATCACCCCCTGTCATTGATAACCCCCCTGTAAGGCTCCATTCAGACGTCCGCATGTGTTTTGTGGATCCGATCCATGTATCCATGGATCCGTAAAAAATCATGCGGATGTCTGAATGGAGCCTTACAGGGGGGGTGATCAGTGACAGGGGGGTGATCACCCTGATCACCCCCTGTCATTGATAACCCCCTTGTAAGGCTCCATTCAGACGTCCGCATGTGTTTTATGGATCCGATCCATGTATCCATGGATCCGTAAAAAATCATGCGGATGTCTGAATGGAGCCTTACAGGGGGGGGTGATCATTGACAGGGGGGTGATCACCCTGATCACCCCCTGTCATTGATAACCCCCTTGTAAGGCTCCATTCAGACGTCCGCATGTGTTTTGTGGATCCGATCCATGTATCCATGGATCCGTAAAAAATCATGCGGATGTCTGAATGGAGCCTTACAGGGGGGGTGATCAGTGACAGGGGGGTGATCACCCTGATCACCCCCTGTCATTGATAACCCCCTTGTAAGGCTCCATTCAGACGTCCGCATGTGTTTTGTGGATCCGATCCATGTATCCATGGATCCGTAAAAAATCATGCGGATGTCTGAATGGAGCCTTACAGGGGGGGTGATTATTGACAGGGGGGTGATCACCCTGATCACCCCCTGTCATTGATAACCCCCCTGTAAGGCTCCATTCAGACGTCCGCATGTGTTTTGTGGATCCGATCCATGTATCCATGGATCCGTAAAAAATCATGCGGATGTCTGAATGGAGCCTTACGGGGGGGGGGAGGGTGATCAGTGACAGGGGGGTGATCACCCTGATCACCCCCTGTCATTGATAACCCCCCTGTAAGGCTCCATTCAGACGTCCGCATGTGTTTTGTGGATCCGATCCATGTTTCCATGGATCCGTAAAAATCATGCGGATGTCTGAATGGAGCCTTACAGGGGGGGTGATCAGTGACAGGGGGGTAATCACCCTGATCACCCCCTGTCATTGATAACCCCCCTGTAAGGCTCCATTCAGACGTCCGCATGTGTTTTGCGGATCCGATCCATGGATCTGTAAAAATTATACGGACGTCTGAATGGAGCCTTACAGGGGGTGATCAATGACATGGGGGTGATCAGGGAGTCTATATGGGTGATCACCCCCCTGTCATTGACCACCCCCCTGTCATTGATCACCCCCCCCCCTGGTAAGGCTCCATTCAGACATTTTTTTTGGCACAAGTTAGCGGAAATTTTTTGTTTGTTTTTGTTTTTTCTTACAAAGTCTCATATTCTACTAACTTGTGTCAAAAAATAAAATCTCACATGGACGCACCATACCCCTCACGGAATCCAAATGCGTAAACATTTTTAGACATTTATATTCCAGACTTCTTCTCACGCTTTAGGGCCCCTAAAAAGCCAGGGCAGTATAAATACCCCACATGTGATCCCATTTTGGAAAGAAGACACCCCAAGGTATTCGCTGAGGGGCATATTGAGTCCATGAAAGATTGAAATTTTTGTCCTAAGTTAGCGGAAAGTGAGACTTTGTGAGAAAAAAACAAAAAAAAATCAATATCCGCTAACTTATGCAAAAAAAATAAAAATTCTAGGAACTCGCCATGCCCCTCATTGAATACCTTGGGGTGTCTTCTTTCCAAAGTGGGGTCACATGTGGGGTATTTATACTGCCCTGGCTTTTTAGGGGCCCGAAAGTGTGAGAAGAAGTCTGGGATCCAAATGTCTAAAAATGCCCTCCTAAAAGGAATTTGGGCCCCTTTGCGCATCTAGGCTGCAAAAAAGTGTCACACATGTGGTATCGCCGTACTCAGGAGAAGTTGGGGAATGTGTTTTGGGGTGTCATTTTACATATACCCATGCTGAGTGAGAAAAATATCTTGGTCAAATGCCAACTTTGTATAAAAAAATGGGAAAAGTTGTCTTTGCCAAGATATTTCTCTCACCCAGCATGGGTATATGTAAAATGACCCCCCAAAACACATTGCCCAACTTCTCCTGAGTACGGCGATACCACATGTGTGACACTTTTTTGCAGCCAAGGTGGGCAAAGGGGCATATATTCCAAAGTGCACCTTTCGGATTTCGCAGGCCATTTTTTACACATTTTGATTGCAAGGTACTTCTTACACATTTGGGCCCCTAAATTGCCAGGGCAGTATAACTACGCCACAAGTGACCCCATTTTGGAAAGAAGACACCCCAAGGTATTCCGTGAGGGGCATGGCGAGTTCCTAGAATTTTTTTATTTTTTGTCACAAGTTAGCGGAAAATGATGATTTTTCTTTTTTTTTCTTTTTTCCTTACAAAGTCTCATATTCCACTAACTTGCGACAAAAAATAAAAAATTCTAGGAACTCGCCATGCCCCTCACGGAATACCTTGGGGTGTCTTCTTTCCAAAATGGGGTCACTTGTGGCGTAGTTATACTGCCCTGGCAATTTAGGGGCCCAAATGTGTGAGAAGAACTTTGCAATCAAAATGTGTAAAAAATGCCCTGCAAAATCCGAAAGGTGCACTTTGGAATATGTGCCCCTTTGCCCACCTTGGCAGCAAAAAAGTGTGACACATCTGGTATCGCCGTACTCAGGAGAAGTTGGGCAATGTGTTTTGGGGTGTCATTTTACATATACCCATGCTGGGTGAGAGAAATATCTTGGTCAAATGCCAACTTTGTATGAAAAAATGGGAAAAGTTGTCTTTTGCCAAGATATTTCTCTCACCCAGCATGGGTATATGTAAAATGACACCCCAAAACACATTCCCCAACTTTTCCTGAGTACGGCGATACCAGATGTGTGACACTTTTTTGATGCCAAGGTGGGCAAAGGGGCACATATTCCAAAGTGCACCTTTCGGATTTCACCGGTCATTTTTTACAGATTTTGATTGCAAAGTACTTCTCACACATTTGGGCCCCTAAATTGCCAGGGCAGTATAACTACGCCACAAGTGACCCCATTTTGGAAAGAAGACACCCCAAGGTATTCCGTGAGGGGCATGGCGAGTACCTAGAATTTTTTTATTTTTTGTCGCAAGTTAGTGGAATATGAGACTTTGTAAGGAAAAAAGAGAAAAATAAATAAATAATCATTTTCCGCTCACTTGTGACAAAAAATAAAAAATTCTAGTAACTCGCCATGCCCCTCACGGAATACCTTGGGGTGTCTTCTTTCCAAAATGGGGTCACTTGTGGCGTAGTTATACTGCCCTGGCAATTTAGGGGCCCAAATGTGTGAGAAGTACCTTGCAATCAAAATGTGTAAAAAATGGCCTGCAAAATCTGAAAGGTGCACTTTGGAATATGTGCCCCTTTGCCCACCTAGGCTGCAAAAAAAGTGTGACACATCTGGTATCGCCGTACTCAGGAGAAGTTGGGGAATGTGTTTTGGGGTGTCATTTTACATATACCCATGCTGGATGAGAGAAATATCTTGGCAAAAGACAACTTTTCCCATTTTTTTATACAAAGTTGGCATTTGACCAAGATATTTTTCTCACCCAGCATGGGTATATGTAAAATGACACCCCAAAACACATTCCCCAACTTCTCCTGAGTACGGCGATACCAGATGTGTCACACTTTTTTGCTGCCAAGGTGGGCAAAGGGGCACATATTCCAAAGTGCACCTTTTGGATTTCACCGGTCATTTTTTACACATTTTGATTGCAAAGTTCTTCTCACACATTTGGGCCCCTAAATTGCCAGGGCAGTATAACTACCCCACAAGTGACCCCATTTTGGAAAGAAGACACCCCAAGGTATTCTGTGAGGGGCATGGTGAGTTCCTAGAATTTTTTATTTTTTGTCGCAAGTTAGTGGAATATGAGACTTTGTAAGAAAAAATAAAAAAAATAAAATCATCATTTTCCGCTAACTTGTGACAAAAAATAAAAAGTTCTATGAACTCACTATGCCCATCAGCGAATACCTTAGGGTGTCTACTTTCCGAAATGGGGTCATTTGTGGGGGTTTTCTACTGTTTGGGCATTGTAGAACCTCAGGAATCATGACAGGTGCTCAGAAAGTCAGAGCTGTTTCAAAAAGCTGAAATTCACATTTTTGTACCATAGTTTGTAAATGCTATAACTTTTACCCAAACCATTTTTTTTTTTTGCCCAAACATTTTTTTTTTATCAAAGACATGTAGAACAATAAATTTGGCGAAAAATTTATATATGGATGTCGTTTTTTTTGCAAAATTTTACAGCTCAAAGTGAAAAATGTCATTTTTTTGCAAAAAAATCGTTACATTTTGATTAATAACAAAAAAAGTAAAAATGTCAGCAGCAATAAAATACCACCAAATGAAAGCTCTATTAGTGAGAAGAAAAGGAGGTAAAATTCATTTGGGTGGTAAGTTGCATGACCGAGCGATAAACGGTGAAAGGAGTGTAGTGCCGAAGTGTAAAAAGTGCTCTGGTCATGAAGGGGGTTTCACCTAGCGGGGCTGAAGTGGTTAAACCAACAACCTGTTGGAAAGATGCATGACAACACAGAAAACACCAAAAGACTCATAGGGACAGGCATTTCAATAATATGAAAACTTTATTAGGTAATAATTAATTACAACAACTCATGAAACAAAATATCTAAAAGTATAGCAGCAATGCAGGTTGGTGCTACGACAAGTAGCTCACCTGCTGACAAACAGGGTATATGATCCCAACAACTAATCTTGCTCCATACAAGTCAACCTTAAAAGAGCAATAGCAAAGTGATCTTGAAGAAGCTGAGCGAAACGTACGTCGGGGTGTGCTCACAGCTGACTAGAGGTTGGATCCCCGTTTTGTACCGCTTCCTAGGTAATTTTCTGTTCTTTGTCCTTACATTTGCCGGGTGTTTATGCATCCACAGATGGTTCCTTCTGGGACCCTATGTTGATGTTGCACATAGGGCATCTGGGTGTATGGGGCAGTTTCCTGGTGATTATTGGTACAATTTGCTATTGCTCTTTTAAGATTGACTTGTATTGAGCAAGATTAGTTGTTGGGATCATATACCCTGTTTGTCAGCGGGTGAGCTACTTGTCGTAGCACCAACCTGCATTGCTGCTATACTTTTAGATATTTTGTTTCATGAGTTGTTGTAATTATTTATTACCTAATAAAGTTTTCATATTATTCAAATGTGTGTCCCTACGGGTCTTTTGGTGTGTTATCTATTGTATAAGCAACCAAAGAGAACTAGAAATTGAAGTACGAATGTTTTTCGAAGAAAAAAAAAATGTTTTCATATCAAAATAAATCCAATCTATTAAAATATTAAAGGGGTTTTCCAGACTTTTAATATTGATGACCTATCCCCAGGAAAGGTCATCAGTATCAGATCGGCAGGGATCTCACACCCGGCACCCCTGCCGATCAGCTGTCTCAAGAGAAGGCAGACACTGTTCGCATGTTCCATCTCCTGCCTATCTCCCTGCATGCTGTCTATATAGCAGCAGCAAGCAGGAAGAGAGACAGGAAACGGCACGTGCGCATGCCTTCTTTTCATACAGCTGATAGGCGGGGGTGTCAGACTGATATTGATGACCTATATCATATGTTACTGTAAATAAGTTAATAAATTATATTATAATGACTCATTTTGTCTAGGGTCAATCAGTGGAGTAACTAAAATGTCTTCGGTCACATTAATAAACAAGAAATCTGCTCTAATCACACAGTATTCCTTCTTGAGGAATGTGATTGCCCCTAGACAAAACGAGCCATTATAAATAATTAAATTAAAGGGGTTCTGCACTTTGTTTTAACTGATCAGTGGGGGTCCGACACCCGGGACCCCCGCCGATCAGCTGTTTGAGAAGGCAGCGCCGCGTCCTTCTCACTGTTTACCGCAGGCCCAGTGATGTCACGACTAGTATCACTAGCCTGGGCGCGGCTAAGCTCCGTTCCCTTGAATGGAGCCTAGCCCCGCCCAGGCCAGTTGATACAAGTCGTGACATCACTTGGTCAGCGGTAAACAGTGAGAAGGCCGCAGCGCTGCTGCCTTCTCAAACAGCTGATCGCGGGGGTCTTGGGTGTCGGACCTCCGCTGATCAGATGCTGATGATCTATCCAGAGGATAGTTCATCAGTTAAAACAGTTCTGCATTAAAAGTGCAGAACCCCTTTAATTTAGGATTGTATTTACATTAACATGTGTTTTTTTTGCCCAGAGAACCCCCTGGATCAGATCAGCCTGTGGCAGTGAGCCCATCAATATGAAATTTAGCTGATTATAATTAAATGCTCTTTGTATGTTTTTAAACCCTATAGTAAAACAGACATCTGGTATGTTTCTTGCAGATGTGTCTACTTCTAGTTTAGTGAAGGGAGTAGGTGTAGTTAATGTGCATTTTACTTACAGGTCGACGTCCTTGGAGATTTGAAGCAAACATTTCGGAGGATGAGGTATTTGATTTGTGTTAATTCATATAAACCGCCTGTAACCTTTATCTCAAGTAAATGTAGTCGACACTTAAAGGGGTATTCTGGTAAGTTTAAGTTATCACCTATCGACAGGATGATAGGGAATAACTATTAGATCGGTACCGCTGGGACCCCTACGCATCACGGGGGCAGTCCCCTGAAATGAACGGAGCCCGTTGCACATGGCCACTCCATTCATTTCTATGGGAGTTCCAGAGATAGCCAAGTACAGAGCTTTGCTATTTCCATACTTCCTATAGAAATAAATGAAGTGGCTGCACGCATGGCCAACTGGCCGCTCCCTTCATTTCTGCAGGGGCCACGAGGCCCCTGCTTTCATGATCAGTGGGACCCTACCAATCTAATATTTATTGCCTATCCTGTGCATATAGGATAACTTAACCTAACCTTACCAGTTAGTAAGAACTTTAAAGGGGTTTTCCAAGACTTTTATACTGATAACCTATCCTCTGGGTAAGTCATCAGTATCCGATTGGTGGGGTCCAACATCCTAGGTCATGTGACGTCTTTTTCATTGGTGAATGGGCGGAGCTGCAATAACAAGCATAGCCGCTGTACAATGTACGGTGATGTGCTTGGTGAGCTGACGGAAGGCTCCGGAGCTACTGTGAGTACCTGTGCCTTCTCAAACAGCTGGTTGTACTTCCATCAATCAGATACTAATTACCTGTCTAGAGAATAGGTCATAACTATAAATATCTCTTGCCTTTAACCCTTAAGGATCGGGCTCATTTTCACCTTAAGGACCAGGCCATTTTTTGCAAATCTGACCAGTGTCACTTTATGTGTGAATAACTTTAAAACGCTTTTACTTATCCTCGTCATTCTGAGATAGTTTTTTCATCACATATTGTACTTCATGACACTGGTAAAATGGAGTAAAAAAATATAATTTTTATTTATAAAAAAATACAAAATTTACCAAATATTTGGAAAAATTAGCAAATTTCCAAGTTTCAATTTCTCTACTTCTATAATACATAATAATACCTCCAAAAATAGTTATTAATTTACATTCCTCATGGCTACTTCATGTTTGGATCATTTTGGGAATGCCATTTTATTTTTTGGGGACGTTACAAGGCTTAGAAGTTTAGAAGCAAATCTTGCATTTTTTCAGAAATTTTCCAAAACCCACTTTTTAAGGACCACACTTTGTGAGGCTTACATAATAGAAACCACCCACAAATGAACCCATTTTGGAAACTATATCCCTCAAGGTATTCAAAACTGATTTTACAAACTTGTGTTGAGTTATTGGTAAATGGAGAAGAATTTTCTGAATTTCAATTTTTGGGCAAATTTTCCATTTTAATCCATTTTTTCCAGTAACAAAGCAAGGGTTAACAGCCAAACAAAACTCAATATTTATTGCCCTGATTCTATAGTTTATAGAAACACCCATATGTGGTCGTAAACTACTGTGCAGGCACACGGCAGGACGCAGAAGGAAAGGAACACCATATGGTTTCTGGAAGGCAGATTTTGCTGGACTGGTTTATTTAGACCATGTCCCATTTGAAGCCCCCCTGATGCACCCCTAGAGTAGAAACTCTAAAAAAGTGACTCCATTTTGGAAACTATGGGATAAGGTGGCAGTTTTATTGGGTCTATTTTTAGGGTACATATGATTTTTGGTGGCTCTATATTACATTTTTGTGAGGCAAGGTTACAAAAAATTTAAATTCTGAAGTTTCATCTCCATTTTCCAATAACTTTTGTGGAACACCTAAAGGGTAAACAAAGTTTGTAAAATCAGTTTTGAATACCTTGAGGGGTGTAGTTTCTTAGATGGGATCACTTTTATGGAGTTTCTACTCTATGGGTGCATCAGGGGGCTTCAAATGGGACATGGTGTCAAAAAAACAGTCCAGCAAAATCTGCCTTCTAAAAACCATATGGCGCTCCTTTCCTTGTGCACCCTGCCTTTGGCTATACAGCATTTTACGACCACATATGGGGTGTTTATGAAAATTACAGAATCAGGGTAATAAATATAGAGTTTTGTTTGACTGTTAACCCTTGCTTTTTTAACAGAAAAAATTGATTAAAATGGAAAATTAGGCAAAAAATAGCTGTTTTGGCACAGTTTATTTTTTTGATTGTGTTCGTTTGAGGGGTTAGGTCGTGTGTTATTTTTATAGAGCAGATTCTTGCAGATGCGGCGATACCTAATATGTCTACTTTTTTTAATGTATTTAGGTTTTACACTATAATATCCTTTTTTAGACAAAAACACATTTTAGTATCTCCATAGTCTGAGAGTAATTTTTAGGTAGGGGCTAATTTTTTTGCGGGATGAGAGGATGGTTGTATTGACACTATTTTGGGGTGCATATGACTTTTTGATCGCTTGCTATTACACTTTTTGTGATGTAAGGTGACAAAAAACACAATTTGTGTTCAACTGAGGGGTTAGGTCATGTGGTATTTGTATAGTTCAGGTTCTTATGGACGCGGCGATACCTAGTATGTTTACTTTTTTATTTATTTTAGTTTTACAAAATAATATAATTTTTTTGTTTTAGTGTATCCAAAGTCTGAGAGCCATATTTTAAATTTTTTTTCTGGGCAATTGTCTGTGGCCAAATAGAATTAAAATTGGGGAAGGGGATTATAAATTTAGTACTCCATGGAAGTGTGGTACTCCCTGAAGCAACTGTCAATGCAGAGGCCCGGATGATCGGGGCACATGTCACACTCAGTGGTGGTGTCCTTCTGTATCCTCCTCCTGTGACACACTCTGCACTTTTTTGGGGACTGTCCCTTCTTTCCAGTATTGGGGACCACACCTGGAAAGTGTTGGCCAGGGACGATCCGGGCGCCTCCAGTTCCCGAGGTACTCCGGCCTGCTCTTTCCTGGTCAGAAAAGATCAGGGCCTTGAGGACTGCCTCATAGAACTGCAGGAATTTCCCTGTGTTGCCAGTTCTCCGGGAAAGCACAAAAGAGTTGTACAAGGCAACTTGTACCAAGTAGACCGTAACTTTTTTGTACCATGCTGGGTTTTGCGCATGGCGTTATATGGCTTGAGGACTTGATCAGAGAGATCAACTCCTCCCATATACCGATTGTAGTCCACGATACAATCGGGCTTGAGGACCGTTGCCGCGTTACCACGCACAGGGTCAGGGGTGATGCCGTTACCGTGAATTGTGGACAGTACAAGGACAACCCTCTTGTCCTTATATCTGACCAGCAACAGGTTTCCACTGGTAAGGGCACGGGTCTCACCCCTGGGGATAGGTACCTGATGGGGGTGGGTAGGGAGGCCATGTTAATTTTTCCACACTGTCCCACAAGCGGACGTGGATCTGGCGGCGAGGGACTGGAAAAAGCGGATACTAGTATAAAAGTTATTCACGTATAGGTGGTAAACCTTATCTAGCAGTGGGTGCATAAGGTCCCATACATGTTTCCCGCTAACACCCAGAGTGGGGGGGCATTCTGGGGGTTCAATACGGGAATCTCGCCCCTCATACACACAAAACTTGTAAGTGTACCCTGAGGTACTCTCACAAAGTTTGTACATCTTAATGCCATACCTCGCCCACTTAGAGCGAACATACTGGCGGAAAATGAGTCTCCCCTTAAAAGCAACGAGAGACTCATTAACAGCGACCTCCCTTCCAGGAATATAGGCCTCCAAAAATTTGGCCCCGAAGTGATCGATGACCGCCCTGATTTTGTACAGGCGGTCATAGGCAGGATCACTTCGGGGGGGAAGGGGGGGGGCATGCTGCATTATCTGCATAATGCAGGTATTTCCAAATGGCCTCAAAACGGGAACGTGTCATGGCCATACAGTAGAGTGGGGTCTGGTAGAGGACGTCCACACTCCAGTACTGCCTGACACTGGGTTTTTTGACTAGGCCCATGTGCAGCACAAAGCCCCAAATCGTCCTCATCTCGGCTGCACTGACCGGAGTCCAGCCACCGGACCTAGCCAAAAAGAAAGCCCGGGTGTTGAGCAATGAACTGTTGGGCGAACAAGTTCATTTGCTCCACCATCAGATTCACAAAGTGGTCACTGAAAAAAAACTAAAAAATTCATATTTAGTGAAGCCCACTGTGGGAATCTGGATTCCTGGTTGGCCAACAAAGTCGGGAATCACAGGCTCAAAATCCTGGTGTACACCAGGCAAGTTCACCGGTAGGGGGCTCAGGTGGACTTATCTGGTGGGCCGGAAAACTAGTACGTGCCCCAGGACGGCTCATACTAGTGTCGGCCACAGGGTCCTTGGCATGGGGGTCCCATTGCTCTGCTTGGCGGCGTCTCCGCCGCCTTGGGGGCTCATCATCATCACTAGATGATAAGGATGACGCGAATAACAAGAGAAAAGTGGGGTCACTGGTCGGAGGCAAGCAGGGCGTATGCCTCCTCGGCCGAGAACGTCTGGCGGGACATAGGGGAGTGTGTGCGTGTGCGTGTTTGTAAAATCCGGAATTAAACTTACCAGTAATTCTGTTTCCATGAGATCACCAAGACGGCCACACAGGAGAATTATAAAATTATACAATTGGGGGGGGGGGGGGGGGGCAACCGCTTGAAGGACTTTGCACCCATATGAACGTTTGCGGGTGGATCTAAGTTTTGAAGTTTGTAGCAGAGAGAGATGGTATCTTTAATCCATCGGGCGATAGAGGACTTAGAGGCTTTTAAGCCCTTATTTTCCCCCGCAAACTGGATGAGAAGACTGTCAGGGCGCCTGCGCCGGGTGTAGATGTGACGTCATCGGCGCAGGCGCATTGAGGATGGAGCGGCCGCCTCTCAGTGCACCTGCACCGATTGAAGACAGGTACGGCTGCGGTGCAGGCGCCAGATTTTGAATGCAAACAGGCAGGGCCAGCAGAGAACGATCCCGTTCACTGGCCCTGTCAATCAACATGCGGAGGGGGTGTCATGATAGGAGGATGCGGCTGCTACCAGCAAGTAGCCGCCCTACTTGCTGGTAGACAGGTAATTTACATATTATAAAAGTGTGTTTTTAGCAAAATCTACTGAACCAAAATGATTAATCACATTATGTATGGATAAATCGCAGTATAGGGATTATAAGTACACAAAAAAAAAAAACTGTTTAGTGGGGTGACAGAAGCCCTTTAAGTCGATCGAGCACATGACTGCTCCCATTTTTATTAGGGGGATAATCGACTTTAGGGATTCCATCTTGAATTTCCTGTACAGGATAAATTTGTTCAGGTGTTTTAAGTTTATTATTGTGCGAAAGGATCCTTCTTTCTTTCTTACTAGGAAGAGTTGAGTAGAACCCCTGATTCAATTGGGAAACTGGGACTGGAACCACTACTCCTTTTTCTACTAGTTCCCGGATACCTAAAAGAATGTTTTGTTTTTAGAACCTGGAGCCTACGTTGGTGATGACAAATTTTATTGGGGGGATAGATGTGAATTCTATCTTGTAACCTGACTGAATGATTTCCAGAGCCCAGGGATTTTTTGTCGTTCTCTCCCAGGGACAGAGGAAGTCTCTCAGCCTCCCCCCGACTATGACGTCATTGTTTGTCGTCGGGCTTAGACTGAGGTTTGAGAAGGAAACCCCTTCCTTTACCTCCTTTAGGGTAAGCCAAGCGACCTGATTTGCCCTTGCCTTTATTGGGTTTGTTTTGGCTAGAGTAGGGACGAAAGGACTGATTCCTTCTATAGGGTCTGTCTTCTGGGAAACCCTTCTTTCTATCAGCAGCCTTCTCTAAGATCTTATCAGAGCCTTATCTAAGACAGGCCCAAAAACGTATTCCCCCGTGAAGGGGATCGAGCAGAGCTTCATTTTGGAGGTTTTACCCCCTGACCAGGACTTCATCCATAGGGCCTTACGAGGAGCATTAGATAAGCTTGCATCCCTGTCGCTGAATCTAATAGATTCGGCCGAAGCGTCAGACAAGAAACCTGTAGCGGATTTTAATAACGGCAATGAGTGAAGAATTTCCTCGGTGGAGGTTTTGTTCTTTAAATGGTTCTCCAGTTCGTTCAGCCATAGGAACATGGATCTGGCTACAGACGTGGCCGCTATATTAGTTTAAAGCCTGTACATGGAAGCTTCCCATGATTTTTTACGCTTTACGTTCCATGGCATCCCTAAGCTCGGCCGCTTCCTCGAATGGCAGGGCGGTCTTTTTATTTACTTTGGCCACCTGAACGTCGACTTTTGAAATTTCGGCAAATAATTTGGACTGTGAAGGGTCAAATACTAGGCGATTTTTGAACTCTTTAGATATTCCTAGCCTTTTCTCTGGTTCAGACCATTCCTCTAGAACCATGTCTCTAATATTTTCATTTATGGGGAATACTCTTGCCCTTTTTACTCGCAGTCCCCCAAACATTTCATCCTGGATTGAATGGGACCTGGGGGCCTCCTCAATCCCATTGGTGGCACTGACCGCTTTAAGCAGGTCATTCATCTCATCCGACGAGAAGTAAAATTTTCTATCACCCTCCGACATCTTTCATTCGGAAAGGGAGAGATCTCCGTGCCAAGTTTTGGAGGATGAAGTCTCGTCCTCCAAGTAATCTGAATTGGAAAGGGAGGGAGCTTTTACTCTGGGGCGTTTAGGGGGTGGATGATGGGGAAGGTCAGAAACCACGGACATGGCAGCTCTTAGCTCCTCCTGTACCACCAAATGGATGCTTTCTGTAAGTGAGGGCTGTTGCTGGCGGATTACTTCCGAGATGCAGTCCTTACATAACGTTTTTGCATATCCCTCAGGTAATTTTTTTGAGCAGGTCAAGAGGCTTTAAAAAAAAATTCTGTGCCTCCTTTACCTGGGGATATGGAAAAAGAATGGAGAAGAGCCATCAGAGAAAAATTAAAGGAACGTAACAAGATAGTAAGAAAAGGGGGTCCCACCAGGGGAACTTACGGAGGGCAAGATAGGGATATCGAGTTCCGTAGAACTCTGTAGCTCAGGACCCGACATGCTGGGGGTGCCAGTGAAATCCGGTACTTACTCAGACCTCAGATCAGCGTCTGCCATGGCTTGCTCTGCTTTTATCTGCCTCCGTCCCAGCAATCTTCCAGGTTGGGTCACATGACCGGAACCCGGAAGTGACCTCAAATGCCCTCGGCATGCACGCGTGCCGGCCGCTGCACTGCCCGCCCCACCGGGAGCGGCCCTAGAGCAGACTCCAGATATACCGTCACGAGTCCTCCCGATATTCCCAGCCCAGAATAAGCACACGGCTGCCGGCGGACTGGGGAGCTCCCGACTGGAGCTTAAGGTAATACCTGGAGACCGACCGTCCTGGAGATGAGAAAAAACGAAAAAAAAGGATTTCCTCTTCATCTCCCTGACGCGCAGGGAGACTCTTCTCCGCCCCTGGCCTCAGTAGGGACAGGAACACTGAGGATCGGTGGTGGGAGGGGGCAATTTAACCTCTTCTCTGTCCCTTCCCCTACAGAGGTCATGGGTCAATCTCCTGTGTGGCCATCATGGTGATGAAATGGAAACTTTATTTAGTGTGTGTGGGGGCACGGGTGTTCACATTCACTACCCTAACCCACCCTAAACCTAACAGAAAAAAAATGAAAGCCTCAAAAAAAATTTAAGCAAAAACAAAAAACTATTCAAACTCGCTGATCAGCGGTCCAAAGCTGATAAGCAGTGGGGTGGGCGATGCGCTAACAGTGGCCGGATGCTAAAAGTGGCAACCACAGTCAGCGCTCGCACACATAAAATGTTTGTGGAGGGGGGCAAGCTGCAGCACCCCTGGGGGGGGGGGGGGTCTAGAGTCGCATGGCTGAGTGTGCAGTGGACCCCAGACACCCGATCAAGGTGAAGCCCAAAAATTAAAAGTTTATTTTCCCTAAAGTCTACCTGCCTAATCTAATATTTCCCTAAACCTGTCCCAACAAACTTTGGTGGCTCACATGGAGGTGCTGGGCTCACTGATGGACACACGGCTCTTCTCTCCACGGAAGCAGTGTAGAGGAGGAGAGCAGAGCTGGGGGAAGTTAACTCCCGCCCATCCAGCAAATAGGATGCGATCCTGAGAGGTGATTTCACCGCCACCTCTAAGGATCTAAGGATGGTGATTGGTGGTGTATTATCACACCACCGATCACCATCCTATTCTGGGTTATCGGGTCACCAAATGACCCGGAAACGCAGCAAACCACAGGTCTGAATTGACCTGCGGTTTGCTGCGATCGCCGATACGGGGGGTCACAGGACCCCCCTCGGCATTGTCACAGAGTGCCTGCTGAATGATTTCAGCAGGAACTCTGTTCCGATCACCGCCCACCGCACGGCGGTGATCGGAAATACACAGGGCGTACCTGTACCCCATGTGCCCTTAAGAGGTTAAAGGCAACCTGTTACGTTGATCATGGCGGCTGAGCTGCAGGCAGCATGATATAGAGAAGGAGGAGCTGACCAGATTGATATATAGTTTTATGGGAAAAGATTCAGTATAACTTTTAATATATTCATTCAAATTCTTGGCATTCTGGGCTTTGAAGTCGAGGAGGCGGTCCTATCAGTGATACACAGCCCTCTCTGCATACACAGAGGGAAGGCTTTTTTTTAAAAAATAGCCAGGTGATCACTGTATAAAACAGAGAGAACAAGAGCAACATAGGGTAAGTGCGTTTTAGGCACTACACCAAAGACGGAGGTTCCTTAAATTGGAGGATCACCTTGTAGTGCTATACACTACTCACAAAGTTGGGGATATTTGGATTGTGGGTTAAATTTCAGGATGAAACTAAAATGCACTCTAACCTTTACAGGTGAACTTAATATGACCTAAACTTTTGAATACACAGGTCCAACTGTTGAATGTTTTAGTACTTTTTGCACAACTTGCTGTTCTCTAACAAGGAGCTTAACGGCAAAATTCACAGGTGTTTGATCCATGATTGCCCAATAAATTTCCTTGTTCAATTAGAATTGGTATTTAAACAGTCCTCCTCATCATGTTTACATTTTTACATCATGAGACCAAGACAACACCTAACAATTGATCAACAGTACCTTGCCATTGCTAGGTTTCAAGCAGGAAGTGGTCACTGAGCTTAGAATGTCACAGAGTGTCATCAGCAAGTTGCAACAGAGATACAGAGAGATTGGACGAGTCATAGAAAGGCATCGAAGTCGATGTCCTTTGGCCACATCCCACATTAATACTCGCTTCATTGTGCCCTGCGGAACCGGATGATGAATGCCACACAACTCCAGGCACATTTAAGGGAGGTGAGAGGCACCCATTTGAAACCGTTTACATCAGTGTGGTCTGCGTGCTAGATGACCTGCAAGAGTACCTGACCACACCACCAGGCACAGGCGTCATCATCTTGCATGGGCCAGGAAGCATCTACGCTGGACGAGGGACCAGTGGGCCTCAGTGCTGTTCACTGATGAAAGTCGTTTCATGCTGAGCAGAAATGATGGCTTCCAACGATTTTGGAGACGTCTAATACTGGAGGACTAATTAATGTCCTCCAGTATTAGATCAATCTAATAGCAATGTATGAACATTATATATATAAATATATGTAATATATGCAATATGTAAGTCATCAATATCTTCTCAGTGGGGGTCTAACTCCAGTCCCCCCATCGATTAGCTGTTTGAAGAGGCAGTGGCACTCTGTTGAGCGAGCGCAGCAGCCCCCTCCTATGCCAGTGACATTATGTTCATCGGTCATGTGGCAGCTCACTCTCATTCAAGTGATAGGACTTGGGCTACAATACCAAGCACAGTCACTATAAAATGTATGGTGCTGTGCTTGTTATACTTTGAGGAGGCTGCAGCGCTCTTCGCCTGCGGCCTCTTAAACAGCTGATCGGAGTGGGTGTCAGAGTTGGAGCCTCACTTATCTGGTTTGCTGTTGCAATCTGTGATACTGTTGCGTGACCTCTTATACTGTAGCTGTGCACAATTTTGTACTGTTTTTTAACAGTCAGTGATTCTATATCTTTTCTGAAACATTTTTCCCCACTAGGGATATTATTGTTTGGACATTAGAGCTTATTTTTTTGTGTGCAGCTCTTTGTAATTCTCCTGTGTTATACCCTAGCCATTATATTTATGTTGATTATACATAATATTTTAGATGTTTTAGGTGTTGTGTAGTAGAGTTCAGTGTGTATACTTGCTTTGTATACCTATAAGGCAATGTATACTTTTAAGGTTACCTATGTAATACTGCATCTATTCATAGGCTGTATAGCTGTGAAAAGAGTAGACAGCAAGCCTGAGAAATTCCATTATGACCAGTCTCATCCTTTCGGCCCTCATTTGGGGGCTTCAAGCATGGAGAAGGTGTCACGGATGTAGTAGGGGAGAACACCAAAAGACAACAAGAAGGAAGGGAAAAGACACTAGGCCTCGCCGCTAGGGAAGGAAAAGGGTCACCACCTATAAAACCCTGCTCCTGGCCCTAAATCCTATCCGTATGGGCACCTCTCGATGGTAGAGATGCCCATACACAGGAACCAAGAAAACCCTGGTGGCCCTCGGATGCCCTAATGGTAATGACAGGGCAGAGACAACCCACTCCTTCCCTGGTTAAGGAACCAGCATCTCGCTGAGGCCTAGTAAACAACAAAGGTGGGGGGGAATACAAAATACAACAAGCGGAACACTTAACTTCTAAAGGGCTGATGGATGAACAGGACTTCAACTAGAACCACACTCCAGCCCTTCCAAAAATTAAGCTATCCAGAGCAAGGAGTGATGGGTAAAGTCAGACTAAATAGGGGGAGGTAAAGGTCACATGATCCACCCCTGAACAGGAGGTGTGGCCATACAAGCAACACACAGACAAAGTGAAATCAAAACCAAAAGAGGCTGTCAGATCACTAATGTGCAGATAATCTTTCAGACCTTCTAAAACCTGTCACCGGTGTGACAGCAGGGCTGTCATCGACAATGAGTTTATAGGTTCGTTTTCCTCTCATTCTGATTCAGCATTGCAAATACAGTGTGACTGACAACAACCCATGACCCAAGCAACTTCTGTCCACTATTCCATCAACTGCTCCACTGAGAGAGATGTGCCGGGTCAGGCTAGTTAAAACCAAGTGGGCACTAAAAAAACAGGGAAGCACATAGAGTTTGGATAAAGCTACACAAACTCAATTCTTTAGTTTTGTCCAGATTTAGTAGGTAAAAATCTGCAGGACGTTCCTATAATATAACAATTCTGGGTCATCTTCTCTGATAACTGCACAAGGGCTGGGCGATTAATCAAATAATTCAATTAATTTGCTTTTTTAGTGCCCAATAGATTGTTTTTTTCATCCAGAGTGTTGTATCTGTGCAGGCACTGTAGTCTGTTTTGTCCCTCAGGTGATAGGAACTCCAGATCACCGTTGAAGCCCAGCACTGACCATAGTGAGGCTCCTGCTGTAAGGCCGGAATGGAGATAACGCTGATCCTAGCCATTTAACTCCCTAGATGAGGGAGTTAAGGAATTACATTTGAAAAATGGGGGGCAGACCAATGAATGGAAAAATAATCCTAAAAAGTAGTACAAAATACACCTGACCCAAGAGAGAGTCACAAGAACCACCCTATATATGCACATCTGACAATAACCAAGTAATAAAATATATAAAGTTTATTGAACACACCAACAAACACACATTTAAAATTGTATACAAAATAAACAGCATGTCGGTGTAAGAATGAATATCACCGACACATACAGAGTCCACTGAGCGTCCACTGAATAGGAACACACAATATAACCCAGCTATACAAAATATGCACCTATGAACAACATGAAGAAAATGTCAAATGAGGTGAGGCCACTAATAAAGTCAGACCACAATGAGGTCAAGTAACAAGAGCCAGAACCTGTGTCGGCAGCTGGTGCAGGTGATAAATGCCCCTGGCTGTGTGGTCTGACTTTATTTATTACTGGCCTCACCTCATTTGACATTTTCTTCATGTTGTTTATAGGTGCATATTTTGTATAGCTGGGTTATATTGTGTGTTCCTATTCAGTGGACTCTGTATGTGTCGGTGATATTCATTGTTACACCGACACGCTGTTTATTATGTATACAATTTTAAATGTGTGTTTGTTGGTGTGTTCAATAAACCTCTTGGGTCAGGTGTATTTTGGAGTTAGGGAATTAGCTCTTTCTCACCATTGACCCCACTTCTACCCGTGAACGTTATTGTGGGATGGCGATAGCCTAACAAAAGTAATTTAAGGTATACCAATGCTTTATAAAAGTGGTATCCCCTAGTGGAGCTAAAAAATAATAATTTAAGGTTTCATAAAAACAGTGGATTTATTTGTAAAGGTGTTTAAAAAATAAGCACACATCTATGGTATCGCCACAACTCATATAATAAAGATTTTTATGTAAACCGCAACATAACAAATGCAGAGAATAACAGAATTGTTTTTTCCCCTCTCTTCAGAAAAAATACATTAAATGCTTAGTAATCCGTAAGTCCCATGGACCCTAAAATGGTGCCAATGAAAACTACGATAAAATGAATACGTACTGGCTTTTTGAATGCGGTGACATAAAATGCTATTGTTTTTACATGAGACATACTACTATTGTGCAAAAGTAGTTAACATTAAAATGTTTTTTGTATGGCTGTAACCGTACTGACATATAATACAGTGCTGTGAAGAAGTATTTGCCCCCTTACTGATTTCTTTTGTTTTTGCACATCTCTCACACTTAAATGTTTCAGATTATCTAACAAATTTGAATATCAAAGATAACCTGATTAAATACAAAAAGCAGTTTTTAAAGAGCTTCTGTCACCCCCATTGTGCAATTTTCATTAGCCGACATTAGCTATTTGCTATTTGCAATAATACATGTCCTACCTTTATCTGTGGCTTTATTTCTTGTAAAAATCATACTTTTATCATATGCAAATTTCTTCACTATCAGCAAGTTGGGAGTGTACTTGCTGGTTGCTGCCGCTTCTAGACATGCCCCATCTCCTCTTGATAGACAGGGCCAGCGAGCGCTCTCCTCCTCCCGCTGGCCCCGTCTGCTGTTGAATTTCCGCAGGTAGGACATGTATGATTGCACTCAGCTGACATTAGCAAATAGCTAATGTCGGCTAATGAAAATTGCACAATGTGGGGTGACAGAAGCCCTTTAAATGATGATTTCATTTATTAAGGGAAAAAAGCTATCCAAACCAACCTAGTCCTATGTGAAAAAATATTTTTTTTGGGTCTTCCACTTGACTTTTTGGTTCCATAACCCTCAGGATCATTTAAGAAATTCCAAATGACTGTCTTACTGCTTCCCACCTCAGCAGCGATGGCGCACTGTGAGAGACCCTGCTTATGCAACAACCTGACCACGTTCAAAAAGGGAGAGTTTTTTTGCCTTTGCCATCACAACGTGTGACTGCCTGACAGAAAATGACAATGAATCCACATCTTTGCACAGATTTGGCCTTTTAAAGGCATGTGGTCCTAAACTTTGGATCAGATGAAAAACAGCCTGTTTCAGTTTATTTGTTATTTTCAATTAATTGAACGCTCAAAAAATGTTTTGTCTCACTCGCATTTCTTCTTGTTGCATGTTGAAGCTCTACTTGGAACCTTGTTAAGATCCAACAATGTAAAATATGATTTTTTGCCATTTTCCGAGTGGTCTTAAACTTTTGATCAGGACTGTATTAACTTTCTCTACATGATAAATGCCACTTACTGAAGTGAGACAACTCTTTAACTGTGATTAACTACAGTTTTCGGAAAACTGAGTTCAATTTTGTGTAAAATACAAACCGGATTCCAAAAAAGTTGGGACACTAAACAAATTGTGAATAAAAACTGAATGCAATGATGTGGAGATGGCAAATGCCAATATTTTATCTGTAATAGAACGTAGATGACAGATCAAACGTTTAATCCGAGTAAATGTATCATTTTAAAGGAGAAATACGTTGATTCAAATTTTCACGGTGTCAACAAATCCCCCAAAAGTTGGGACACATAGCAATAAGAGGCAGAAATAAGTAAATTTGAGTATAACGAAGAGCTGGAAGACCAATTAACACTAATTAGGTCAATTGGCAATATGATTGGGTATAAAAAGAGCTTCTCAGAGTGGCAGTGTCTCTCAGAAGCCAAGATGGGTAGAGGATCACCAATTCCCACAATGTTGCACAGAAAGATAGTGGAGCAATATCAGAAAGGTGTTACCCGGCGAAAAATTGCAAAGACTTTGCATCTATCATCATCAACTGTGCATAACATCATCCGAAGATTCAGAGAATCTGGAACAATCTCTGTGCGTAAGGGTCAAGGCCGTAAAACCATACTGGATACCCGTGATCTCCGGGCCCTTAAACGACACTGCACCACAAACAGGAATGCTACTGTAAAGGAAATCACAGAATGGGCTCAGGAATACTTCCAGAAACCATTGTCAGTGAACACAATCCACCATGCCATCCGCCGTTGCCAGCTGAAACTCTACAGTGCAAAGAAGAAGCCATTTCTAAGCAAAATACACAAGCTCAGGCGTTTTCACTGGGCTAGGGATCATTTAAAATGGAGTGTGGCAAAATGGAAGACTGTTCTGTGGTCAGACGAGTCACAATTCGAAGTTCTTTTTGGAAATCTGGGACGCCATGTCATCCGGACCAAAGAGGACAAGGACAACCCAAGTTGTTATCAACGCTCAGTCCAGATCTTTCACCTATAGAGAACATTTGGCGCATCATAAAGAGGAAGGTGCAACAAAGAAGGCCCAAGACGATTGAACAGTTAAGAGGCCTGTATTAGACAAGAATGGGAGAGCATTCCTATTTCTAAACTTGAGAAACTGGTCTCCTCGGTCCCCAGACGTCTGTTGAGTGTTGTAAGAAGAAGGGGAGATGCCACATAGTGGTGAAAATGGCCTTGTCCCAACTTTTTGGGGATTTGTTGACACCATGAAATTCTGATTCAACATATTTTTTCCCTTAAAATGGTACATTTTCTCAGTTTAAACTTTTGTTCCGTGATTTATGTTCTATTCTGAATAAAATATTAGAAGTTGGCACCTCCACATCATTGCATTCAGCTTTTATTCACAATTTGTATAGTGTCCCAACTTTTTGGGAATCCGGTTTGTATAAGAGTGAACCTGGATCGCACATCCTCAATACTATGCTTTTATCTAATAACTGCTCAGCATAATTAACATCGCTTCTCAGGGCAATTTATCGTATACCTACCCCTATGTTGAGTTCAATTTCACTAGCCACACCCAGGCCTGATTACTGCCAGACCTGTAGAATCAAGAAATTGCTTAAATATAACCTGTCTGAGAAAACTGAGAAGTAGGCTAAAAATCCTAAAAAGCAATGCATAATGCCCCGATCTAGGGCTGCAGTAAACAATTGTTTTAAAAATCGAGTATATTTTTGCAATTAATCTAGTATTTTAATAAGAAAAAATGAATTACTAGATTGTTTTTACTTTATGAAAACTTATCAGACCCCCTGCTATCAGTCCCCAACACCCTTCATTCCCCCTGTGTTATCAGCCCAAGTGCTTCAGTTCCCCCTAGTGCCATCGGCTCCACTATTCCCCCAGTGCCATCAGCTCCACTCGCTCAGTTCCGTCAGCTCTCCCCCACCCCAGAGCCATCAGCTCTCCCCCACCCCAGAGCCATCAGCTCTCCCCCACCCCAGAGCCATCAGCTTTCCCCCACCCCAGAGCCATCAGCTCTCCTCCACCCCAGAGCCATCAGCTCTCCCCCACCCCAGAGCCTTCAGCTCTCCCCACCCCAGAGCCATCAGCTCTCCCCTACCCCAGAGCCATCAGCTTTCCCTTACCCCAGAGCCATCAGCTCTCCCCACCCCAGAGCCATCAGCTCTCCATCACCCCAGAGCCATCAGCTCTCCCCCACCCCAGAGCCATCAGCTCTCCCCCACCTCAGAGCCATCAGCTTTCCCCCACCCCAGGGCCATCAGCTCTCTGCACTACGCACGCCCGGCCTTAGTCGCACCAACTTACCTTTCCAGCAGGGGCGCCGCCGACACTCCATCGTTACGCGCTGCTCTGCGTCTGACGTCACACAGCACGTCAGGTCACGGCGTGCGTACGTCAGGAGGTCAGTGCAGCGTGGGACCATGGATGTGCTGTGAAGTGTCTGGAGGCCCCCTGCTGGAAAGGTGACTATTGCGGGCCAGCAGGAGACCACGGAGCTGGAGTAATAGCAAGCGCTTCACTCCTGCTCCATGGCCACGTGACACAAACGAATCTTCGATGCAAAAAATCTGCACCCCGATCTGATGAAATTCAAGAACAGATGAGAAAGAAAGTTATTGACATCTATCAGTCTGGGAAAGATTACAAAGCCATTTCTAGGGCTTTGGGATTTCAGTGAACCACAGTGAGAGCTATTATTCACAATTAGAGAAAATATGGAAAATATGTGTATATATATACATATATATATCACCATAAAAAGAAAAAAAAATTAAGAAAATTAGTAATCTCCTTAAAAATGTTTTTTCTGTCTTTAGGTTGAACAGTTTCATGACCAAACCACTGCCTTAATGGAAGATAACACTAATGGTAACACTTTTTTTTGAGGACTTTAAAGACTGTTTCATATTCATATACAAATGTATGTACTAGACCAGGCATCCTCAAACTGCGGCCCTCCAGCTGTTGCAAAACTGCAACTCCCAGAATGCCCAAACAGCCTACAGGTATCAGCCTACAGCAGGGCATTGTGGGAGTTGTAGTTTTACAACAGCTGGAGGGCCGCAGTTTGAGGATGCCTGTACTAGACAAAGTGGTTTACAGCGTTTAGTAGAGATGTCATCTTTCAAGTAAAAGTACTAGGTTTAGCTACAATAGGTCCAGCACCGTGTTGTGGTTTCTGTCAGAAACCGAAGCAACTACGTAAATGTTAACAGAGCCAAATATTTACCATTTTCAGATTCTCCATCCCTTTCACATTTTATGCAAAAAGTGTAAAATAAAAAAGTGAGTAATATTCATTTTACCTATTTTTTTTTTTCCCAACTGTTCCTGTGACATTGCTTTTTCCAGATCTTTGTAGCTTTGTCTCCTGTGATGTTGCATTGGAGACTTCAGTGGTGATCACTGCAGCCAGTGATTGGCTGCAGTTATAACATGCTATTGGCAAAACATCAAAGACCAGAGCAGGATCTGGGAAATGGCAATGGGTTGAGGGGTTTGGATCAATATTTGCTTTTTATAAACAATTTCAAGTGCTGGACAGCTACTTTAAATTTAACATTCTTGGGGGCGTGGCCAACTGCCGTCATGGACGGACAGCAGCTCCGTCTCCCACCAGCAATCCTGAGCCATCCTGCACATTCCGGCTGTTGATTTTACCCTCAGTAAGGACGTTTGAATTTGCTATCGATACCGATTGCGTGCCATGAGCCCCAGCAAAGCACAGATGGCGGCGGAGCGGCTTAAGGAGTTTGCTAGGCAGGACTCACAACATGGCGCTGCGGCCTCCTCACCATCCCGCGCAGCCAGCACGCGGAGTCAGTCCTCACAGCAGCTCCAGTCTGACACTGAGGCCGCACCAGAACTTACCCTGCAAACCTCTCACCATCAGTTGATGGCGGCTATTACAGGCTGCCAGGTCTCCCTGACAGGGAAGATAGAAGAGGTCAGGGTGGATTTGGGCCTACTACGGCATGACGTACAGCAGCTACGGGAGAGAGTTAAACTCACCGAAACGAGAGTATCTGGAGGATATGACCACTCCCTTGCCGGCGAGGATAGCCGCCGTGGAGCTTTACCGCCAGAAATGCGACGACCTGGAGAATCGCGCGCGTCGCAATAACGTGCGCATTATCGGCATGCCAGAACGGGCGGAAGGCACTGACCCAGCGACTTTCCTGGAGGGGTGGTTCAAGGAGATATTCCCGAACGCTGCCTTCTCCACTTCATACGCCGTTGAAAGGGCGCATCGTGTCCCGGCCAGGCCACTACCACCGGGTGCCCCGCCAATGCCTTTACTGGCTCGCATGTTAAATTGGCGCGACAGGGATCTTATCCTAGCGCAAGCCAGAGTTGCATAGGCCATTACGCTGGGCTCGGCGAACATATCTCTATACCCGGACTTTTCCGCTGACCTGCAGAAGAGGAGGGCCACCTTCGTCTCCATTAAAAGACGTCTTCGCGAGATGAATCTTAAATATTATATGGTATACCCTGTGCGTCTGAGGATCGTCGACGGCGAAAAATCTTTATTTTTCTCTACACCTGCCGAGGCAGAGAACTGGCTTTCCGGAAGACCTCACCGCTCCCCTCCTAATTGATTTGGGAAATGGATGCAGCTTTGCTGCCATCAACGAGGACTTCGGACAGTCTATACAGGATATATGACGTGACTGTCCCATGATCTTACTCCTCCATTTTACCTGGGTCCTCGGTTGGTAATGTATCACCTTGTTGTGTCTGGACTCAGTGCCATTAAGGGTTAATCACATACATGCATATATGATACTGGGTCGATAGTGCTTATCCAGTCGGCACACTCCGTTACGAATGGTGGGGGTCCGCTACTCTACCTGCACTGGGTTTTCATCCCTATACACCGTGCAGGTCCCCCAATGTACATGGCCACTAGCTACAAAATATAGGAAAAAATGCGTATAGCAGCACAACGAAAAATGTAAGTCTTATCTTGTGGTGGTGCCAGCCATGTTGGGAGCCAGTCAGAAGTTCCCCCTTGGATGCGTCGTATAGAAGAAACCGCAGCACTCTCCTGTCTTCAATTCAGTGGAATTTATTTCACCAGCAAAAAAAAAATGCAACGTTTCGACCGTAAAGGTCTTTCTCAAGCAACCTGAGATAGACCTTTACGGTCGAAACGTCGCATTTTTTTTGCTGGTGAAATAAATTCCACTGAATTGAAGACAGGAGAGTGCTGCGGTTTCTTCTATACGACACTAGCTACAAAAGGCATGTTTATGTTCTACTGGTTCACCCACTGTTTGGGTGGTTAAATGTCTGCCTTATGTTATTCGCTTTTTCTGAAATGTACAGTCACTTTCTGCGTATTATGATCCATATACATCTCCTCTGCCATAGTGTTCCCCAGTGTCTGGGATTTTATCCTCATCCAATGTCTGGTATTCACTATGGCAGACATTAGAGTGATGTCTTGGAACGTCAGAGGGCTGGGCGGGCCCAGGAAACGCATGGCTGTGTTTTCTCATATCCGAAGCTATGCTCCCCATATCCTGGGGTTACAGGAAACGCACCTCACCGCTGAAACCGGGGGGAGGGTACGGAAACCCTTGGCTCAATGGGTGGAAAGTGCGTATGGGACCTCATATTCTAAAGGGGTTTCATTGTTGATTCATCGAGCAGTCAGATGGGAACCGCACCACACGAGTATTGACCCAGAAGGGAAGTTTGTTTTTGTCTATGCTCACATAAATGGTATGCCATATGTGATTATGAATATGTACAATCCTCCTCCGGCCAGCTTCAGGCAGCGGCGGGATTTGCAGCGCAGTTCCCCACTGCTGGGATTCTCGGCATGGGAGACCTTAATATGATCCTGGATGACTCGAAAGACAGATTTCGCAACCCGTCTGCTAGTCACCCCGGACGGCCCTTAAACAGAACCGCTCTAGCGCGCCTCTTGTCTGAACTGGGATGGATGGACATGTGGAGAGATATCCAGACAGGATAGAATTTTCTTGCTTTACACCCTCTAGGGGAGCTCTCTCTAGGATTGACTACCTCCTGGGCACCCCTGGCACCTTTATGGCAACACGAGAGATCCGATATGGGTTTCAAGGCCCGTCTGACCATGCACCTGTAATGGCCTCACTTGCTGACCCTTATGTGGCAACCCGTACACCCAAGCAGCGTATACACCCATTTTGGTTGTCTCTGATATCTCTGAATGACAGGGTACCTGATCAGCTCCACACCTTCTTAATGGCTCACCCAGATGATACTGACCCGGCCTTGTTGTGGGACACCCTGAAGGCCTTTCTGCGTGGATGTCTGAAATCCTCCATCTCATATATTAAGAAGTCCACTCGCCGCAAGGAGGAGGAGTTGGGCATACAGTGCAGAAATGCTGAATGTGCGTTTGTCTCAGATCCTACCGAAGAGAATAGGAAGGATTGGTTGCTGAAAGGTAGGAATTATATGAACCACTTGCAGGAGAAGGGCGACCGCAAGATGCTTTTCTTGCAGCAACAGACCTTTGAACAAGGGAGTAGAGTGGGCAAGGTATTGGCGCAGATAATAAGGAGGAATAACATGTCCCCACCGATACTTCGCATCGCGAACAAGGATGGAATAGTGGTGTCGGACCCTGGGGGGTATCCTGGACCGTTTCAGGGAATCTTACCAGGACCTATACTGCTCCCATGCTGAGTACACTCCTCAGGCATTAGAGACTTATCTGCAGGATGTAAATCACCCACAGTTAGCTGAGTCGGATAGGGAACTACTAGATGGTGAGATTACACTGGAAGAAGTGAGTGAGGCGATCGCAGGGTTAAATCTAGGAAGAGCCCCGGCGCCGGACGGGATACCATTAGAGGTATACTCCAAATATGTGGAGATTTTGGCACCGCAGCTCCTGCGCATGTACAAGGCGTCTCTGAACAGTGGGGTCCTTCCGGAGACACTGTACGAGGCTTCCATTGTAGTCTTATTAAAACCTGATAAGGAACCCATAGAGTGTGGGTCATACCGGCCTATCTCACTGTTGAATTTAGATTACAAGATCCTTACTAAAATATTACCGAATAGACTGAACAGAGTTATATCTACTATCATACATGACGACCAATCAGGTTTTATACCAGGGAGATCTACCTCTAGTAACATACGTAGAGCGCAGGTTATTGCCCAGCTGGGTTGTGCGGATGGGAGGCCATGGGCGTTGGCAGCCTTGGACACTGTCAAAGCGTTTGACTCCATCGAGTGGCCCTTCTTAGTGCAGGTCCTGCAGTTTTTTGGCTTTGGTCCTGGGTTTATCAAGTGGATCAACATACTGTATAGCTCTCCATCTGCGAACATTATGATTAATGGCTCCTTATCACCCACATTCAGACTATACAGAGGTACCAGGCAGGGATGCCCCCTTTCTCCCTTGTTATTTGCAGTGGCCATCGAACATCTGGCGCTGAGAATTCGTCAGGATGAAGTCTATAGAGGTGTGGGGTTGGGAGGCAGAGAGGACAGGCTGGGTTTATATGCTGACGATCTCATTTTGTACATGGATTCCGTAGAGTGCACTTTACCGAGAGCGATCTCCATTATTGAGCAATTTGGTGCATTCTCCGGACTATGTATAAACGGGCCAAGTCGTCCATTATGCCTTTATGGGCCTCAGACTGGCCAGCGGTGTACCGGAATCTGTTAGTGGTAGATAGATTTAAATATCTAGGAGTGATCATTACTAAAGCCCCGGAGTCCTCCCATTTGCTGAACATAGTTCACCTGATGGCATACTTCATGGACAAGTTTAAATCCTGGAATACTTTACCGCTGTCCACGATGGGTCGAGTAAACTTAATCAAAATGGTTCTTCAGCCCAAAGCTTTATACCTACTAGAACACGCTTGTACACCTGTCCCACGCGCGTTCTTTGATAAGCTACACTCTCTTATGGCGACATTTATCTGGGGTAGGAATAGAAGAAAACTAGCCGTCAAGTCTCTACAGAGAAGTTGGGATCAGGGTGGAGCAGCTCTGCCGGACTTGCATTTATATTTTCTTGCTGGCCAATTGAGGTATCTGGTGCCATGGGTGACCCGGGACGTGCTTCCTAGTTCTGAATACTATTTTGCTTCTCCCCACCCTGTGGCCTGTACTCGAGGGCCGATCTTCGGTATCGGGCTCGCTCCTTCTGATTCATAAACTGGCGCATCAGGTGTGGGGCTGCAAAGATGCAGCAATACAAGGATCTACCAGAGGATATACCATTGTGGAATAATCCGATGTTTCCGCATCTGATGCAGAGTGAATGGGAGGTGATTTGGAGAGGATATGGGGTGTGCTATTTGAGGGATTTATATGAAAAGGGTATACTATTCTCCTTCTCCCAGCTGCAGTCCAAAGTGGGTGTTGTGAGATCACACTTTTTTAGGTATCTGCAACTGAGACATGCCCTCCAAGCCCAGTTAAAGAATCTGAATAGGCCGGTGTCAGTTTATCCTTTGATAGGGGTCTTCAGGACCCAAAGCCCGAAGGGATCCGCCATCTATACACACTTACTTGGTCTTAAGATTTCAGCTTCTCCATTGGGTGCGGAACGTAAATGGAGAGGGAATATACCTACTTTGACGAATGAGGAGTGGGGAGAAGCTCTGGAGGCTCCAGTGGCTGTATCTCCATCTCTCAATAACAGATTGACACAGCTCTTCATTTTAAATAGATGTTATTTGACCCCAACCAGGCTTTTTAAAATGGGTAGGAGACAGCACACGGAGTGCCATAGGTGCTCACAGGTGAATGCGGATTTTTGGCATCTAATATGGGATTGCGGTCACATACAATCATTTTGGAAAGGGGTGGTGGATGTAGTCTCGTCCCTGATCCCGGACTCACTGGTAGTATGTCCTAAATCTTGCCTTCTGGGTATAGTGGAAGATGAGTCACGCTCACGTTACACACTCACTCTCATTAGGGAAACCTTATTTATGGCCAGGAAAGCCATTGCAATTAGATGGATGGCGGACAGACCTCCTATGGTTGGACAATGGAAAACCATGGTCAATAACATTATTCCCTTTGAGAGGATTATTTATTCTCGTAGGGGTTGTCCTCAAAAATTCGAGAAAGTATGGGGACCTTGGTGTGCTTCCCATCTGACTGCTACAACGGCCCATCTGCATTCGATGGATTGAGGGGTGTACCCGTCCAACTGAGCGTTATCAGGTTCTATTGAAGACATTTGCTTGAATGACGTAAACCACAGTATGAACTGTAATGCTTGGCCTAATGACGTCAGTCAAAATGATGTACTATGGATACTGGATGCTGTTTATTACTTTCTGTAATGGTGAAAACTGTATAATCTTGCAATATTCTCTTTGCAACACTGTACGACTCTGTTCAATGCAATAATCTTCGAAAGTACTGTTACATAACTTGCTTACCATTTTCCAATAAAGCGAGTTTAATTTTTTTTTTAACATTCTTAATTTGATATTTTCCAGGCCACAATAAAATGTCACCACAAAATAGTGGCTTGAGCATTATGAGAAAGAACATGCATGTGGATTTACCTGTTTCCAGCACCGTTTATGAACAAAAGAAGATATTTATTGAGCAGGATAGCAAAGAATGTTTTGCAGACCCTTCTGGAAGGTACTCTGTCTGTAGAGCAGATAGTAATGGATCTCCAGACAGTGAGGTAGCAAGCTACTCTGAACCAAGGAATAAGTCTATTGGGGATTATCATCCACAAATGATTGATAACTTCTCCATCCTGTTAGGTTTTCAAGTGAAAAACCAAGTAGCTGATAATATTGTCAGGCTTTACCAGAGTCGCAATTTGCGTAAGAAAATAATAGAAATGAAAATGGTCAACAGAAACACATCCAAGTATTTTAATAGGATGTACACAATATGCCCTGCACCCAATTCAGAGAAAATTGCAACTGCTTCTAAGGCTCCATTCAGGCGTCCGTAGAATAGGTCCGCATCCGTTCCACAATTATCCGTAACGAGTGCGGACCCATTGATTCTCTATGGGGCCGGAAGAGATGCGGAGAGCACACTATGTGCTCTATGCATCCGCATTGTCAGAGTGAGGCCCTGATCTTCCGGTCCGCAGCTCCGCAAGAAAATAGAGCATGTCCTATTCTTGTCCTCCATTGCGGACAAGAATAGACATTTCTGTGGGGGTGCCGGCCGGGTGTATTGCGGATCCGCAATGCAGTACAGATGTCTGAATGGAGCCTAAGACTTATGGTTCCACACAGTTGCAGGAACCACATTTGAGTCTATTTTCAGAGCTTCTGAAAGTGTGATTGACAGCCCAGCTTCTGCAATCACACTTCACATTGACTCTCAGAACAATGCTAGTAAGCCCTTTCAATGTATCTTAGATAGTTAGACCATATTCAAGGAATGTCCCTTTCAAACCCAACAGAGAAAATGAATTCTGCTATGTCTCTTGGTTACAGCTCAAGAACATCTTCTCCTTCATGCAAAATTAGCTTTAGTCCAAGTGAGAGTATAACCAGCAAAAGCCATATGGATATTGCCATAGCCCAATCTCCATACTGCAAAGACTCATCCCTGACCAGAAGAAACTACATGACTGGGATTCCAATATTACGCAGTCCTGAACAAGTGATTGCCAAACCTTACTGCAATATGACCGAAGAATCAAAGAGCCCAGTGAAGTCCATGACCACTGACATCCAGAGGGAAGTTTATCGTGCAAGCTATAAAGATATTAAGCAGCCACTAGAAAGAACAAGCACTCTTCCCAGGAGAAATTTCTTCTCTGCACCTTCTGCAGGTCACAATAAAAACAGGGATTTTGAAAGTCTGTATACAAATCTAACCAACTGTGAACCCCAGCCAGTCAATTCTGCCCAAATTGAATTATCAAAAACTGCTTCTTCTTCATTAGATAATTCTCCAGGATCACTAAGAGCCAAAAGGCTTCTAAGTCATGAATCTTTAGTTTCAATGTCAAAGAAACCCAGGAGCGTAAACAATATCTTAAGCTCATCTTTTTCTGTGGACGTTAGGAATCCATTAGGCTTAGAACTTAGCTCATCTTGTACCCAGCAACATTCAGTAAGTTATTTTTAATATTTAACAATTGTGAAATATTTAATCTGCTGAATAAACAAGGTCTGACATAATGTAAATGACTATTATACTGCGCAAAAGCCGTATGTACTGGATCAGGTCACTTCCTCTGATTGCTGCAAATGCTGGGGGTTTATATACATGGGTGTTATGGGTTTTCCTACAAAGGATATTTATCATCTATCCATATGGTAGGTTACAAATGTTAGAGTTCAGAGAAGAGCTACTAAACTGGTACATGGATTGCAGGACAAAACTTACCAGGAAAGATTAAAGGACCTTAACATGTATAGCTTGGAAGAAAGACGAGACAGAGGGGATATGACAGAAACTTTTAAATGCATAAAGGGAATCAACAAGGTAAAAGAGGAGAGAATATTTAAAAGAGGACATAGTTTTAAATTAGAGGGGCAAAGGTTTAAAAGTAATTTCAGGAAGTATTACTTTACTGAGAGAGTAGTGGATGCATGGAATAGACTTCCTGCAGAAGTGGTAGCTGCAAATACAGTGAAAGAGTTTAAGCATGCATGGGATAGGCATAAGGCTATCCTTCATATAAGATAGGGCCAGGGGCTATCCATAGTATTTAGTATATTGGGCAGACTAGATGGGCCAAATGGTTCTTATCTGCTGACACATTCTATGTTTCTATGTTAGATTGCTTGGGGCCCCACCACTGGTATTCCCACCAATCACTAGAAGGGAGATCCTGAGCTCCCATTGTTCCTCACTCTGCAACCATACTGAGGAGGTGTTTGAATATAGCGGTGGTTTAGCATGCTCCCTCTGCCCAACTTGATGCCTCTACAGCTGACTATACCCACTAGATTTGATCACTGGGTTATAATGAATATATAGTGCTGAGAGCAGCCCAAACAATTCAATGTACTAAACACACCAAAAAATTGCACCAAACACCTGTATATATAAACATAAAAGAGTCTTTATTTAACATACATTAATTTAACATGTATAAAAATATACTTTGTAAAAACAGCAGCAAGGAAGGGGGAAACCTTCAGTGAGGAAAAAACAACCCTAGAGGAGGCTGAGGGGTCAACACACAAGGGTATATAGATTGCAGAGAGAAGCCACACACAAGCAAGACAATAAAAGCCATCAGACATAAAAATCTTAAGTAAGGCATAAACAGACCTATGTGTGCAAAGGATAAGCAAATAACTACCCAAGAATGCGTGTGGAACCCTCAGCCGCCTCCTCCCAACGTTGTTTCGCCAGTAACACCTAGCTTCTTCCGGGGATAAGAAACGATTACACAAACTCCTCTTTTTATGGCGTCTTCCCATAATCGAGTCAAATAAAATTGGTACCAGATGTGTCCTGGTACAATGCTTTCCAATCAGGCATCGCATATCGGATCATGTGTTTAAGAGGAGGGCCAAACAGGCAAAAAGGTATAGGACCTGGCATTAAGCAGCGATGATGCACTGATCACAAGGGGTACATGTGATTGTTTCTTATCCCCGGAAGAAGCCAAGTGTTACTGGCGAAACGACGTCTGGAGGAGGCGGCTGAGGGTTCCACACACATTCTTGGGTAGTTATTTGCTTATCCTTTCCACACATAGGTCTGTTTATGCCTTGCTTAGGATTTTTATGTCTGATGGCTTTTATTGTCTTACTGGCCTGCTTGTGTGTGGCTTCTCTCTGCAACCTTTATTACCATTGTGTGTTGACCCCTCAGCCTCCTCTAGGGTTGTTTTTTTTCTCACTGAAGGTTTCCCCCTTCCTTGCTGCTGTTTTTGCAAAGTATATTTTTATATATGTTAAATTAATGTATGTTAAGTAAAGACTCTTTCATGTTTATATATACATGTGGTTGGTGCTAATTTTTGGTGTGTTCTCTACGGCTGACTGAAGCAGCCAAGTACAGGGCTGGTCTATTTTGGTTGGCCCCAAATTCATGTAGCAGCAGTGCGCATTCATGACCACTGCACTACCGCAGGGAGGAGATGGTTTAGATCATATAGGGTCAAGTATATAATCACTGCTGTACTTCTTTCCCCATCCATGTCAAAGAGAGGCACAGAAATAGGTCTACAATATGCCAAGCCCATCTTATAAAATTAGCTTCCTGTACTTCTGTGAGTATGGCAAACTGAGTGGACTTCACCCTTTCAGGACTTGTGCCATTTAGATACAGCATAAGTTGGGGCTATGAAGATGGCTCCCACTGAAGTGCTGAGCAGGTGCCATAGCTGCTGGGTGCCTTCTGTTTTACACAGCATACACCTAGAGGCAGAGTCCGTGATCTGCGATAATGACGATCATGGACATTTAACCCCTCAGATGCACATAGTTAATCTCCCATAGGCTGCAATTTTAAATCACTGCAGTCTATGTGAGAAGCAATCAGAACATCACGTTACTATTAAAATATAAAAATATTTATCCCGTATGGTGAAAACATCACGTTACTATTAAAATATAAAAATATTTATCCCGTATGGCGTAACAGAAAAAAATTGCCAAATTGCTATTTTTTGTCGCTTTGCACAACCAAATAAAATTTAACAAAAAGTACTCAGCTCCATAGATGTAAATATAAAAAAGTTACAGGGATGAGGCTGTGGCAATGTAAGGAAAAAAAATATTTTTTTTTTCAAAGGTTTTTTAAAGTATTTAAAATGCTGTAATTGGACTGACCCGGAGAATGAATTGAACAGTTCAGTTTTACTACAATAGGGAATAATGCAAAAACAAAACCCGTAAAACAATGGAGTTGCGTTTTTTCCAGTTCCACCCCAATTGGAATATTTTTCCACTACATTGTATGCGATATTAAATGGTGCAATTTGAAGGTGCAACTTATTCCACAAAATACAAGTCCTCATATGGCCACGTGAAAGATTTTTTTTTATAAGTTATACTTCCATAAGGCAAGGAGGAAATATAGGAAAAAAAGACAACTGGCTGGACAGATTCTTCCCCCAGTTGTCAATTTATCTTGAAAAGTTCTAGGAGGAATAACAGAGAAGAAGCGCAACACAGAGGGGCAGACAGGCTTGTCTAGACCTGCACCAGATTTATCACAATATCTCAGGCTGGATGATAAACGTGGGGCAGGGATAAAAACATTTCTCTGACTCAATACAATCTAATGGTTAACTTACTATGAGACAGATTTTGGCACAAAATTTCTCATCCCATCTCAATCCCACCCCCATTTCGAGTGGGTGGATAAAAATTGGATAAACACAAACTGCGCCATTTTGTGCCACTATTTAAACAGGTTCTAGGTACAGACACATTAGTAAATTGGGGCAGGATTCTAAAAAAGATGCTTTAGAATTGTTATATTTGTCAGGAGGACTTAGTCCTCTTTACCCTTGCAATATGATTTATACTTGGATACTCACACAATGTTTCATCATGATAACAAGCTTTAAACATTTGTTTTTCAGGTTGCTCCCTCACCACTTCCACCTCATAGGCTGCCAAACAGTCCAGGGTCACACAGTAAGTAATAGATATGTGAGTGTAAAATAATTTTGTGATAAAATAGTCTATTAATATTCTCTCTTCTTCTTTCTATTTTTTTATTACATAAAATACACATCATTATATCATTTACCCATCATAACAATTACAAAAGTAAACCCAACCATTACAATCCCACACTGTATAGTGTCCTGTCGAGAGAGAGAAATTTAGGGAGCATGACCAGATCCTTAACCAAGCCTTTATTTTCATTTTTTATTAATAATTTTTCATATTCTGCCTCTGTTTACCAAATTGGACCAAGTCTGTATCTTGGTTGGTTCTGTTGCCATCCAGACTCTTCTAATTATTGGCCTTTTAAGAAATATAGGATTAGAGATAAAAGCCTGTCTAACAATTTATATAATTTAGAATTGTACATTGTATATTAACCCCTTAGTGACCAGCCTGTTTTGGGCCTCAGTGTCCAAACAAGTTGTAAGAGCTATAACAATTATTATTATTTTTTTATGTCTATTAAGCAGTATGGTGTCTTATTTTTTGTGGGACAGGTTGTAGTTTTAATGGTTCCATTTTGGAGTACACATAACCTACTGATTAAAGTTAATTATCTCTTTCTGGGAGGGGTATTGGAAAAAACAGCAATACCGGCACTCCGTTTTTACATTATAAATGTTGCATTTGCAAATGTATTTTTGGCATAAATAATGTGATAACTTTTTCTCTGGGTCAGTATTATTACAGCGATACCAAATACATACAGTTTTTTTCACATTGATCAGCTGTTCTGTAGTAGCTCCGACACTGGAATTAGCCTTTGGAACTACACTACTCCATCCATTATGTAGTGCACAATGCTGCTTACTGCATGGTGGCTCCCATTAAAGTAAGGATAAGCCATACATTTAAAAATTCCAGAGAACCCCTTTAAAAGCAGACTAAACCAGTGGCATCTGCACCAAATTTATCAGGTCCTTAAAGAGAACCTGTCACAACAAAATGTAATGCAATCTTCAGGCAGCACGTTATAGAGCAGGACTAGCTGAGCAGATTTATATATAAATTTTTATGGAAAAAGAATCATTAAAATTTAAATGGGTTGTCCTGCCTATTGTAAGGATAGGTCATCAATATCTGATCCGCGTGGGCTGACAACCAGTACCCCCGCGTATTAGCTGCTGAAGGGAGGCGGCACTCCATGCAAGCGTTACTTCCTGATCATTACACTACGCGTCCTGATGATAGGTCATCAATATATACGGCAGGACAACCCCTATAAATTAATATATTCCAAATTCTACTTCTGATGTCAGTTGCACCCGGGGGAGGTCTTATCAGTGACTAATAACATTGTGTGTGTATAAAGGACCTTTTACATGGACTAATGAGTCAGGCAATTATTGGAAACGGACCAGATGTCCACGATAATTGCCTGATTATCATTAGAAATGAAAACTGCATCCATATGTGGCAACCACCTCCGCTATATAAGGACAAGCTATCATTAGAACAATTGCTTTTACACATAACAAACTTTTTGGCATTTGAGCAAAATTGTTGCATGTTTTTCTTAGAAAATGGTGGCAGTATGATTACTCCCTAATTATATCATATTATTGTCTTTCAAAGGGTCCTTTTCCCCAAGAGTTAATGGCGGGAGTCCTAAAAGAGCAAATGCACGGTATAGTAAACATATATATTTCATCTCACTTCACTTACTGTACAGCAAAAGACCTAGATTGAACACCCTGACTCCTTCCAAGAAACATACTATAAAGAACTCTGCACACCCAAAATACAGTATATCACATATGTATACATATTATTTATTTACACACATATAGAAAAACAGGGCCAATCTTTTTTGATCCGGATGTTCAATCTAAAATGAGCCAAACGTTACTGGAAGGGAACCTCTGAATAATGTTGGGGTTTTACAAGTATGCCAAAGCACTAAACAAGATTCAGACTAAGAAACGACAAAGTACTGTGCACACCCAAAATATGTAGAAAGAAAACTTCATTATTTAGGCTACTTTCACACTAGCGTTTTTATTTTCCGGCATAGAGTTCCGTCCTAGGGGCTCTATACCGGAAAATAACTGATCAGGCATATCCCCATGTATTCTGAATGGAGAGCAATCCGTTCACGATGCATCAGGATGTCTTCAGTTCAGTCGTTTGACTGATCAGGCAAAAGATCAAACTGTAGCATGCTACGATTTTTCTATCTCCGGCAAAAAAAAAATGAAGACTTGCCTGAATGCCGGATCCGGCATTTTTCCCCATTGGAATGTATTAGTGCATTCAAAATACCAGAATGCCAGATCCGTCCTTCCGGCCTGCGCATGCGCAGACTGGTAAAAATGTGGAAAAAAAAAATACAAGACGGATCCGTCTGTCCGCATGACAAGCGGAGAGACGGATCCGTTCTTGCAATGCATTTGTCAGACGGATCCGCATCACAAATGCTTTCAGTCACATCAAAATCGGCGGATTTGCCCGCCAGATCACACTGCCGCAAGTGTGAAAGTAGCCTTAGTCATATGATGAAAAAGACAGGGCCAAGTTAAGGGAAAAAAAGTAGAAAACACTCCAAATGCCATTAAAAATAATAATAGCACAACTGCAGGTCCAGCACACGCAGTTCTTTGTATTTGTTACTACTGCTTATAGATATGTGATTTTTGTCACCATATTTCTGACATATTTCCAGTGTGCACAGTTCTTCGTAGTGTGAAGGAATCTGGTTTAATGCACTGGCACACTTGCAGGAACCCCACCTTACCCAGCGGTACCCTTCCAGTATCTTCTGGTTTATTTTAGATTAAACATCCTGAGGGCACAGCCACATAGAACAGCTATGCTGTCCGTGGAATGCCGGTTACCGCAAAAGTGCAGTCCTCAATAAGATGCTACTGTAGCTCATATGGTAGTTGGACACGAGGCAGCCACATCCTAAGCACAACATGTGGCCGTACCCTGATCAAAAACCATTCTAGTACAAAAGAGGAGTGGAGGTGGTTCTCATAACAAGCAATCCAGTAGTTTATAGGGGAAAGGACGTGTTTCTTTTGGCAACCAGTTAGATCACATTTCTTACTAGAAAAATAGGAGCAGTGATATTTGGTTGCTAAAGGCAGCTCGTCTAGTTCAGCTTTTATTTTGCTTTTCATCTCATTTTCACTCTATTAAATTCTGACTATAAAGTACTATCTTTTTTATTTTCTTCATCTAAACCTAAAATTAATTTTATTTCTTTTTATGTTCCTTATCTTTTCCTAAAGTGAAACTGATTTACCAAGAAGACTAAGGCAGCATGTCTTGAAGCTAAAAGGAGTCTCCTCATAAGCATAATGTTGTAACCTGAAGTCCTGAATGAGAAATACTTTACATGTTATGTACCTGTCTTAAATGTTATTCATAACATGTTCCTACAGTCAGGCTTGAATGTTACACAAAGTTAATTGTTTTACTTCAATATTTGTAAATGTGTACTTATTATGGAGGGTTTACACCCAAAATAAGTAAAAATGGCTATATATTGTAAATACCAATCAGTAGTTAGAACTGTTTGATAATGGTTGTTATGGTTTCATCTCCTACAGTGAGAAGAGAGAGCAAGATATGCAGCCACCTCTCTGTCCTTGTTCTAGTGATCACTGGGGATCTCAGCACTCAGACCCTCACTAATCAAAACTAGAGAGGAGCGATTCGACTTTGGATGGTACATTCGAAGTCGATTCGCTAAAAACTTAATTCTAATACTGGAATAGTGTACAGTGGCTCAACCAATCTGAGAGACAATGGTTCGGTACACTTCCCACGACACACCCAATGTCGATAAGAGGATAGTATAAAATGTAAAATTATTTGGGGGCCACTCAGCTATTTAGCACTGCATGGATCAGCACAAGTCAATAGAATAGTAATAAAATATGTTATTTATTGAAACAATGGTACAAATGTACATAAATGTGATCTGTGGATGTCGGACTGGCTGCCCTATAATGGACTTAATCCAACCAAACATCCTCCACACATTTAGGACAAATGCAATCTGTAAATGTACCTCTGATCAATAGGACATCTACCACACATATGAAACAAAATTGTACATAATATACATAAACCCCCCAAAAATATAGTTTAGTTGGCTAACTAAATATAAAAATATTTAAAAAAAACTGATTATATAAAAAATACAAACGATTTATGTTCATTTGTATACCATTGTTTCAATAAATAATATATTTTATTACTATATATCTATTGACTTAAGCTAATCCATGCAGTGCTAAATAACAGGGTGCCCCCAAAATAATTTTACATTTTATTCTAATACTGTATGGAGATCCCGTTCCGTAGAATATTAGAATGTATTGGCTCCGATGAGCCAAAGTTATTACTTCGTGAAGTTGCGCAAGACTTTGTGTAATAACTTCGGGTTCGGTCCGAGTGATACCTTGGAACCGAACCTGAGTTCCATACCAAGGCTTTTTACAATAAAAATTGATTCCCGAAGTTATTACACAAATTCTTGCGCGACTTCACTAAGTAATAACTTCTGCTCATCTGAGCCAATGCATTCTAATAGTGTACATCAATTGACTAATTTCTCTCTCTAGTCTCTATGGCATATGAAAAGTTTACTGTAAACTCAGTGTTCTTTTAAACTTTAATATGTTAGAACCCCCCTCTCCCCCCAAAAAATGTTGTGAATATATTTACCTTAAATTCTTCTCTGTTCCCCCCACCATTCACTTCTATGAGGCTTATGGAAATAACTGAGCCAGCACTCGGCTGTTTTCGGCAGTCCCACAGAAATGAAAAGAGGGTGGCCGTACATGCACGGTGCTCCCTCCTGCACTTGGGGGGTTCCGTTCTAAGGTAGACATTGGGGTCCTGGTGATATACCCCCAAAGTCCAAGATGGGAATTCCCCATTTAAAGCTAAACTCCTGTCAAAAGCTGCTAATCATAAAAGAATGCACAGTTAAAGGGGTATTCCCATCTCATAAGTGATAGTGTATACAAGCGGTGAGATGGCGGTACTATACCAGCAGAATCAAAGATTGCCATTGGGCAGCAAATGGTATAAACAAAAAAAAGCGCTAATACTCACCTCACTGATCTCTTGCCACTCCAGTGGTGTCCAGATCCCTGCTGCGCTCCACTTCATGCCACTGTCTTGGCAGGAAATGGCTGTTAATGCCACTTGGCCAATCACTGACTTCAACGAATGATTGGCTGAGAGACAATCCAGCCATTTCCTTCCGTATTGAGACAGGAGCAGTAAATGGAGGCCAGCAGCGACAGGTGTTCTACTCCTAGAGTATAAACGCTTTTGTATTCTCTGCCATTTACTGCACAGGTGAACAGTTACATTGAGCTGGAATACCCCTTTTAGGCCCTATTCACACAACCATAGGGCCTCCATGCCTGTATTGTGGGTCTACAAAATAAGGACACTGGCCATGTGAACTCTGCATAACGGTACAGACCCATTGCCTTGAATGGGCCCGCAATCCACAAGATAAGGAAAAAGATAGTAAATGTCCTATCTTTTGCGGTGAGAAGGAACGTGATTGGAAAGGCTTCCATGTCCGTGTACAGTCCACAACATGGGCACGGAAGCTACGGTCGTATGAATGGGGCCTAAATCTAAAGCATATTTGTTCTTCACATTGTCACGTTAAATGTTTTACTCTGTTTTATATGTTTGTTCTTTGTTACTGTTAAAAAATATTTCATACTTTAATAAATAAAGGTTTAGAAAAGAGTATGTGTGTTGCACATGCAAAGCTGCACAAAGCCTTTCTCTACCTGTAGCAAAAACATACAGTTCTTCTCCACCCCTCCCGATCAGCCTGTAGTTTTGAATCCAGCAGAGGGAATAAAAAAAAAATATGCCACTAACATACCTTTTCATGAATGGTGGCTATACCAAAGTACATGACGTACAGTTTCGGTGTAACCGCTTAAGAATTGGGCCAATATTTTTCTCCATGTCTTCCAAGAACCATAACTTTTCCATTCACCTAGCCATATGATGGCTTATTTTTGCCAGGCAAGTTGTATATAATGGTAGAATTTTATTTACCGTATCTTGTATTGTGGGAAAAAAATATTGGTGGGCTGAAATTTTATTTTATTTTTTACATAATGACCTTACCCTATGGGTCTGTGAGATTGCATTGATACCAAATTAATATACAGTAGTTTTCAGTATGTTTTACTACTTAAATAAATTTGCTTTGCCTCGCCATATTCTGAAAGCCATAACTTAACTCTTAATAATAAGAGGGATGTTTCCACACTGGCACACGATGGGCACAACATATTGGGCATATGTGTGTAAAAATTGCAATTTTTACTTTGCACTGTGTGAATTGATTTTTTCAAAACACCTGTGGGGTCAAAATGCTCACTGCACCCCTTGGTAAATTCTCTGAGGGGTGTAGTTTCTAAAATGTGGTCACTTCTTTGGCGTTTCTTGTTTTATATTTCACCTCAGAGCCTTTGCAGTTGTCGGTCAATGCTGTTTAAATCACCAGTCTAGGCCTCACATACACATGGTGCGGTTTCTCTTCTGTAGTTTCCAAAATTGAGTCACTTCTTGGGGGCTTCCACTGTAGGGGTACCTCACGGTGTCTTCAAATGTGACATGGCACCTTAGTATTATTTCAATCTGCCCTCCAAAAGTCATATAGTTTTGCTGTGTGCACACACAGCAGTTTATGATCACATATGCAGTGTTGCCGTATTGAGGACAGAATAGTTAACAGATTGTGGGCTGCATTTTCTCCTCTTACCCCTTGTGAAAATTAAACATTTGGACCTAAAGCGATATTTTCTTGTAAAATATGTAATATTTCAATTTCACAACCAAGTGTTTCTTAATTCTATGAAATGCCTGTTATACCAAAATGCTCAATGCACCCCTTGAAAAGTTCCTCAGGGTGATGTAAGTTCCAAAATGGGGTCACATTTTGGGGACTTCGACTGTAGGGGTACCTTAGGATGTCGTCAAATGCAACATGGCACCCAAAAACTATTCCAGCAAAATCTGCCCTCCAAAATCCCTTTCAAGCCCTGTTGTCTGCCCATACAGCAGTTTCCCCACATATGGGGTGTAAACTGCAACATCACGGTAATAAATATTGTGGTTTGTCAAGCTGTCAATCCTTGCTGTGTTACAGTAAAATGATATTTTTTAAATTTCACCTCCGTTTCACCTCGACTTCAGAAAATGGCATTTAGCATATAGACAAAGTGAATGCAAGGCACTTTCTAATGTCCATGTAGCCTCCTTTGCTGGTTTGATTCATTTTTCAATCACAATATACACTTCTTGTTTCCATGATTACGACCACCCTACAACCCAGAAATGGTGGCCGTACTTGCACATCCTATGCTCACCCCCACAGAACCTGCGCTTTGTCTTGTTGCGTGCAAGCATGGCCACCACTGATGGATTGCAGGGTGGTCGTAAGCATGGAAACGAGGAGTGTATAATGTGATGGAAAAATAAGTGAAGCCAGCAAAAGGAAGCAACATGGACAATCACAATAAATTAGTAAGTGTCTTGTATTTTCTCTACACGATGAATGTCATTTGCTGAAGTGACACAACTGCTTTAATGATTGTGGAACACTTTAAAGGGTTAACAAGGTTTGTAAAATCAGTTTTCAATAACTTGAGGGGTGTCGTTTCTAAAATGGGTTCATTTATGGGTGTTTTCAATTATGTAAGCACCTCAAAATCACTTCATAATTGTTTCTAAAAAATAAAATGACATTTACAAAATTATACCAACATAAAGTAGACATATGGGGAATGTTAAGGTATAACTATTTTATGATGTAGCACTGTCTGTCTTAAAGGCAAAGATATTTGCTAATTTCCAAATAAAGGTAAATATCGACTCAGATGTACCTTTAACATAAAGTACATTGTTTCATGAGAAAACGGTCTCAGAATGGTTTGTAAAAGAAAACAAATTCCAGAGTTATTACCACATAAAGTGACACGTCTGGTTTTCAAAAATCAGCCTGGGACTTAAGGTGAAAAGTGGCTCGGTACTAAAGAGGTTAATAAAATACATATTTTTGTACACTCAATATGATATTAGCTGAGCTGTGCTGTTTATTTAACTTTGTAATTTGCATAGAAATGTGAGCATATCAGTGGTATGCAATATACACATCTGTGCTGCGGTGTGAGAATATAAACAGATGCAGAAACTAATGTCAGCTAATGCAAACAGATACAGTTAGAAGATCAAAGAAAGAAGGAGCAAGAAATGTAATCTGGACACCAAAACCCTATCAGTGTCAAGCTGTGACGCCACTTCTCTTATTTCATGAAATTAATTGCTAGTTCCTTATGTAAACACATACTGGGGTCATTTACTATAACCTCACATACCAGAAACTGGCATACAAAAGTCACAAGTTTGCAACTTGTTGAACACCACCGCAACTAAATTTCAGTGCATTTGGTGTTTGTATGATGTCTTCACCTTTTTCGGAAAAGGAGAGTGATGGGGGCATGGTGTGGACAGGGCCATCAGCCTTAACCCATTCCCTATTCCCTAAATGATGACAGAAATCTGTTCCAACTTCAGTCTAGGTGCATGGACTGCCAGAGGATGCACCTAGTCAAAAATTAAGCACATCTTCCAGTGGTGCAGGGGATATCAAAGATCGGAGTAAAATGCATTTTATTTTTTTCATAAATGACCCTCAATTTGTCAAAAAAATAATAATAGCAACATCACTAATGCTTTGTCACCTAGTTTCAGACCACTAAACTACGAACAAACTATTATGCAGGCTAGGGACCCAAACCTGACTATAGCAAATCCATCCATCCTTACAAAGAATAGTAAACAAAGTTCAAACATACCAAGAGAAGAGTCTAGAAGCCTTCTCCATTGGCATTGGGGACATGTGTACTGTGCCACCGAAGCAGAAGACAGTAAGGACAGTGCACTTTATTCATTGCACATAAGCTCGGCTTCAACAGCATGATACACATGTACCTGATGCCGCTTGAGAAGAGTCCTGGACTCGTCCCCCAGTATTTGAACTTCATTTACTTTCTTTTGCAGGGAGATGCTGGTGGTTTTATGGTCTCAAACCAGATGGCAGGCTCCCTTTAATAGTAAATAATAAATCCCCAAATACTTAGCAATAAATATATATACAGTATCTCACAAAAGTTTAAGTTTTGTAAATATTTTATAATTTATTTTCATGGGACAGCACTGAAGATATGACTCTTTGATACAATGTAAAGTAGTCAGTGTACAGCTTGTATAACAGTGTAAATTTGGTGTGCCCACAAAATAACTCAACAACCTTTAATGTCTAAACCGCTGGCAACAAAAGTGAGTACACCCCTAAGTGAAAATGTCCAAATTGTGCCCAAAGTGTCAATATCTTGTGGGGCTACCATTATTTTCCAGCACGGTCTTAACTTTCCTGGGCATGGAGTTCACTAGAGCTTCACAGGTTGCCACTGGAATCCTCTTCCACTCCTTCAATGATGACATCACAGAGCTGGTGGATTTTGGAGACCTTGCTGTCACGGATGGTGTTGCAGAAAGCTGGAACTTATAAATAAACATCCGACTGGCTTGATCCCAAACTAAGGAGCATATGGGTGAGCCCTATAAAACCCCTAGAGCTCTCCCTGACTGCTATGCCCATGCAAAGGTCTTTATGGTAGACGATTACATGTCCACGTACCTCATACTATGTGACACCTGAAAACTCTATAATAGTGAGGGGACACGACCACCGGCTCCCTGCAATTAATACGGACGGAGTCAGGGTCACCTAGAATCAAGCCAGCAAGGAAACACAAATAAAGGAAACAGACTTATCTGAGGAATCAGCAGAAGCAGCATCCAGCAATGAACACAATCCAAGAAGAAGTATAAACCGCAAAGTGAGGCAGTATGGGAGGGAATATAAAGGGAGGCAATTAGTGTAAATAGGTGACAGCTGGGAGAAGGAAAGGAGATGACAAAGTGAACCCAAAACAAAGAACTTCATGCAGGTAGAGAAGAACATCTAACAGACCTTCTCACAGAAGTGGTGGTGACAGTACCCCTCCCTCTATGGGTGGACTCTGGACACTCAGAGCCCACCTCAGGATGAGACCTATGGAAAGCCCTGATTAGATGAGTGGCCTTAATGTCCGCCCCTGGGACCCACATCCTCTCCTCAGGACCATAACCCTCCCAATGAACGAGGTACTGGAGAGAACCGCAGATAATGCGAGAATCCACAATCCTAGAGACCAGAAATTCAGGATTACCATCAACAACAATCGGAGGAGGAGGCAAAGAGGAGGGTACAGTGGGTTGGACATAAGGTTTTAATAGGGACCTGTGAAAAACATGGATCTTCCAAGTCTGAGGAAGATCAAGACGGAAGGCAACGGGATTGATGACGAACAAGATCTTGTAAGGCCCAATAAACTTAGGACCCAACTTCCAGGGGGGGAACCTTCAGTTTGATATTCTTTGTAGACAACCACACCAGATCACCCACATTCAGGTCCGGACCAGGCACACGTCTCTTATCTGCCACACGCTTATATCCAAATAAATGACAAAGACGTAAAACAGAAGACCCCTCTCCAGAGAATGTCCCAAACTGCGGATGAAACCCATATGCACCAAAAAAGCAATTTTAAAGGTTATTTAAAGCAAACTCAGCAAGGGACAAAAAAGAACACCAATCCTCCTGATTCTCTGCCACAAAACAGCGCAAATATGTCTCCAGATTCTGATTGACGCGTTCGGTCTGACCAGTCGACTGCGGGTGAAAAGCAGAAGAGAACGACAACCGAACCCCCAAGCGAGAACAGAAGGCCTTCCAGAATCTGGAAACAAATTGCGTGCCCCTATCAGATACGATGTCTGAAGGAATGCCATGCAATTTAACAATATGATCAACAAACGCTTGCGCCAGTGTCTTAGAATTGGGTAACGCAGAAAAGGGAATGAAATGCGCCATTTTGCTAAAACGGTCCACTACTACCAGAATCACAGTCTTCCTCGAGGAACGAGGCAGGTCCTTAATGAAGTCCATGGACAGATGCGTCCAAGGACAGGAAGGAATGGGTAACGGGAGGAGAGAACCCGATGGCCGTGAATGAGGGACTTTGGCACGGGCGCAGGTCTCGCAGGCTGCCACAAAACCCTCAACCATCTTACGAAGAGCCGGCCACCAGAATCTCCGAGCAATGAGATCCACTGTGGCTCTGCTCCCCGGGTGCCCAGCAAGGACAGTATCGTGGTGCTCCTTAAAAACCTTGTGTCGTAAAGCGAGAGGCACAGACAACCTCCCAGGGGGACAAAGGTCAGGAGCCTCTGCCTGGGCTGCCTGAACCTCTGCCTCCAAATCAGGATAAAGAGCAGAGACGACCACCCCTTCAGCCAAAATGGGACCTGGGTCTTCAAAGTTCCCCCCTCCCGGTAACAATGTAACAGGGTATCCGTCTTCACATTTTTAACCCCAGCACGGAACATAACAACAAAATTAAACCTAGAAAAGAACAAAGACCATCTGACCTGTCTCGGGTTCAGACGCTTGGCCGATTCCAAGTAGGCCAGATTCTTATGGTCTGTAAACACGGTAATAAGGTGTCTGGCTCCCTCTAACCAATGGCGCCATTCCTCAAGAGCTAATTTGATGCCAACAACTCCCTATCTCCCACATCATAATTTCTCTCTACAGAGGAGAGTTTCCTTGAGAAAAAGGCACACGGTCGCCATTTGGCAGAAGAGGGACCCTGAGATAAGACCGCACCCACACCCACCTCAGAAGCGTCCACCTCAACAATAAAAGGTAGAGAGACATCAGGTTGTACTAAAATGGGAGCGGAAGCAAAACTCTCTTTGATACTAGAAAAGGCTTTAAGCGCATCTACCGACCACGAAGAAAAATCCACCCCCTTTTTAGTCATATCAGTGAGTGGCTTAACAACAGAGGAATAATTCAAAATGAACTTTCTGTAATAATTGGCAAAACCCAAAAACTGCATCAGTGCCTTCTGATTCTCAGGAAGCTCCCAATCAAGCACAGCGCGGACCTTCTCAGGGTCCATGTGAAAACCAGAAGCGGAGGGGGCGGAGCCAACGGAGCATGGTGGAGGATGCTTGAACCTTGAGCTCCTCACCACACCACCCGGCTTCTTAGCTATAACAGCGTTTCTTACTGCCAAACCATGGGCAAACTCAGCAAAGAGAGAGGGAAAGAAGCAGAGGCTACCCCGAGGGTCAAGAAGTCGCATAGCGACATGAACAAATTCTTCCAAAAGAAGTTATCCCTCACGGCCGAGCGCAGCAAAATGGCGCCGGCTGACTACAGTGACGCGGCGCATGAGGAGGAAGATTCTGATGGAGCGAGTTCCTGCGCTCACTCCGAGGCTCAAGATCGGGAGAACCCGATGCCTATCACCAGATCCTTTCTGAAACATACTCTGGCGCAAGCACTCTCTCCAGTTATGAAGGAACTGGCCGATATTAAGGCTGAAGTGACTCACGTGGGGCACAGAGTTGAGGCCTTAGAGGAATCGCATGCAGCGGTCATCCAACACAGCAAAGGCATGCAATCTCAAATGCAAGTGCTCCGCACGCAGGTAAATAATGCGTACCTGTACCTTGAGGACCAAGAAAATCAGGGGTCGTCGCAAGAATGTGCGACTGAGAGGAATCCCGGAGACGGTCTCTTCTGAAGATCTGATGGAAGCGGTCCGCAGTGTATTTGCCACGCTGCTGGGACCGGACCGCGCGGCAGCCATTACAATAGAAAGGGCTCACAGAGCTCTGCGCCCAAAACCTCCAGCAGGCGACCCTCCTCGGGACACCATTTGTGCTCTGCTTAATTATTTGGACACTGCAGACGTCCTAAGAGCGGCGAGGGAAAAGGAAGAAGTTCTTCTTGAGAACAATAAGATCCTGCTATTTCAGGACTTAGCCGCAAGTACACTTGCTAAACGCAGGGCCCTGCGACCGCTGACAGCAGAATTGAGAGCGAGGAAGCACCCCTTGAGGTGGCTGTTTCCATTTGGTCTCAGCACCACTATAAATGGCCGACAGTTCCTGGTGAAACATCCAGACAACTTGCAGAAGATCTGGGAGGCTTTAGATATCGCACCGATGGACATTACACCTTGGCTGCCGGTGGCGGATTTTGACGAACTTCCCAAGTTAACTGTTCCTTCTCCATGGAGCCGAGCGGGGAAGTTCAAATCCCCCAAGAAGAGAGCTGGTACAGTGGATTGAGTCCCTTCACGTGAGACTTTCACAACTTTGCCTAACCTTTTGCTTTTTAGGGTTGTATGAAGGGACTGAATACCATAGTGATTTACTGTTTGATGGCTGACACCTATGTATGTATATTGTAATACTATCCTGGGACAGGGGACGCAGTGTTATTATAACATGGGGTTGTCCGCACAGTATATTATCAATGTTCCACATATAGTATGTTTATGGAGACGGACAGGATACTGGCGGTGTCACCTTGACTAGGGATAAAGAACACGGAAATTGAGCCGTAGATATATATATATACATAGGTATCGTCCCCTTCATGGATCTCCTTAGCATCAGGCAGGTAATATGCTACTCAAGACCGGGTGGCGGTGCTCCGGATGAGATCGTGGCTCTCACCAATAAGTTACCTCCCCCCACATACATCACCATGTATGTCATCTCTGTTGTCTACGATAGTGGATTTTTGGCTTACCTCATGTTCTATGAGGGGCCGATGTTAGGTTTCGTTCGTTTCTTGTTAATCCCCCCTGTCAGTCTGGGATTGTAAGATAATGCTCTTTGTGTACCTCCTACAATTCTCATATGGTAGTGACGCTGAATGTGAATGGGTTGAACACGCCGCAAAAACGTAGCCAGGTATATCACATGCTCAGGAAGGAAAAAGCTGACATCACGTTTCTACAGGAAACACACTTTAGGCATTTACATGTACCCAATATGGTAAATAAGTATTTTAACAGTTGGCACCATGCGACTTATTCGTCAGCAGCCAGGGGAGTTTCTATAGGGATTAACAGCAACATTCCCTTGGTGGTGTTGGATAAAAGAGTAGATCCCGAGGGCAGGTATTTGTTCCTTAAAGGGAGAGTCTTGAATTCCATTGTTACGCTCGCTACCTTGTATGCCCCCCAATGTTAAACAGGTGTCATGGGTGGTCCAGGCATTAGAAGACCTTAAGACATTTAACGAGGGGACCCTTATTGTGGGAGGTGATCTTAACCTGGCTTTAGATTTTTCAAAGGACTCCACGTCCAGGCATGCTTCTGTCCCCAGGAAGCAGATACGTAGGATTCAAATTAGCCTAACAGATTTGGGAATTTCTGACATATGGAGGGTACTCCACCCGAGCTATAAAGATTATACTTATTTCTCCCAGGTCCACAGATCCTATCAACGGCTGGACTATTTGTTTATATCTAATACGGCCCTATTGTCGGTAACTAGTGCTTCGATTGGGAGTATAACTGTGTCGGACCATGCCCCTGTCAGTTTCTGTTTTAGGCTTCAGGACATTCCACCTAAAGCTTGGTCGTGGAGGCTGAATACCACGCTTATAGATGACATGGTTAATAGGGACATCATTAAAGATAAAATACTTGACTATTTTAAAGTCAATGATACTCCTGAAACCTCTAAGACTATATTGTGGGAAGCCCATAAAACAGTTGTCAGGGGGGAATTGATCAGTATGGGAACCAGGATAAAGAAATTAGGGGCAAAGAAAGTAGAAAGGCTCTTACTACAAATTTCCGATTTGGAAAGGAAGCACAAATCCAATATGTCAGAAGAAGCTCAAAATAATTTTAATCTATTACGTTCTCAATTAAAAGATGTGCTCAATGTTACATCTGCCAGAGCTTTGCAAAAGTTAAGGTTTAAATATTATTCGCATGGAGACAAGGGTTCTAAGCTAGTGTCGGCTCTTTTGAAGGCCCAGAGAAATAAGACCTTTATAAGTGCGGTAAAGGCCAAATCGGGTAATAGAATGACGACGACTCCTGCCATTGCCGAGGAATTCTGTAAATTCTATACCTCGCTATACAACCTGGAGGACGCTTCTAGAAACGCCCCTCCCCACATGCAGGACCACATTGATACGTTCCTTCAATCCATAAAAATTCCTACCCTTAATGAAGCTGGGAAAGCTAGCTTATTAACGCCTTTCACTATCCAGGAGATAGAAGCAACTCTCCACACTATCCCGTCTGGCAAAAGTCCGGTACCTGACGGATTCCCGATTGCTTACTATAAAAAGTTCAAGGAGGCCTCACTTTGCTAATTTATGTAACTCTCTGATGTCGGGTTCTTCTCTCACTCCCCAGGCCCAATTGGCTCACATAACTATTTTGCATAAAGAAGGGAAGGATCCGGAGGAATGCGGTAGTTATAGACCCATTTCCTTGCTCACTACGGATTTGAAATGGTGGGCAAAGCTCTTGAGCCAGCGCATTTCCAAATTGATTCCAGAGCTAATAGGAGAAGAACAAGTGGGGTTTGTGCCGGGGAGGGAGGGAAGACACAACATCAGTAGAGTACTACACTCCATATTCGTGGCTAAAGAAAGAAAGATCCCGCTGTTGCTCCTAGGGACGGATGCTGAAAAGGCGTTCGACAGAGTTAATTGGCTTTTCATGAAAGCCTGCTTGGTTGCGTTTGGTTTTCCTTCGCAGGTCATTGATGCTATATTCTCATTATACTCAGCCCCTTCGGCCAAAGTGTTGGTTAATGGAACTCTGTCGGACGCCTTTCAGATTAAAAATGGAACTAGGCAAGGGTGTCCACTTTCCCCAACCCTGTTTGTTTTGACTTTGGAGACCCTCTTATTGAAATTTAGACAGTCCCCCGTCATTGAAGGATTGAGAATGGAAGGTGTTCATCATAAGATGGCGGCCTTTGCTGACGACCTTCTTTTAATGATCACAAACCCAGAGGAAGCCATGCCTCATGTCCTGGGAATTTTTGAACAGTTTGGAGGTGTCTCTAATTTCAAAATAAATATGGATAAATCTGAAGCCCTAGGATTCTCATTGGATCCTGTAAAAAAGAAGCAATTAGAAGCTTTGACCCCCTTTAGATGGCCCTCTGAAGCTATAAAATATCTAGGGATCATGGTACCGGCTAATCCAGCTCTCCTCTTTAGGCTTAATTATGCCCCCTTACTAAATAAAATAAAAGCTTTCCTCTCCAAACCCTCAATACCTAATCTTTCTTGGTTAGGGAGAAAAAATGTATTGACGACATACGTCCTTCCTCAGGTCATGTACACATTCAGATCTCTTCCAATCACGGTCCCAAAGTCGTTCCTGAACAAGCTGAAAACACTCATGGGTAGGTTTCTCTGGGCTGACAAAAGAGCCAGACTGTCTTATGCACTCTTAACCAGGCGCCGGAAACAGGGGGGTATATCCCTTCCGGACCTGTCTATGTACATTCAGGCTATACACTTAGAGAGATGGTTGACCCTTGCTAGGACGCAACCTCTCCCCCTACATATTTCTCTAGAAAGGGCTCTTCTGGGAGAGAATCAGGAACACCTCATATGGAGACACAGTAGCAAGATTCCCAGTAGACAGGTAGTCTTAAGCGACATCACGAGGTGTACAATTATGCACTGTAATGCTACCTCAGCTCTCAATATGGGTCGGAACTGCCTTTCCCCCATGGCACCTCTTCAGCTACTTCCACAACTGCTCTCAACCACGTCGAGTAGACGACCCAAGATCTGGGGATTTGTTCATGATCTCAGATTGGGGGACTTAGTGAAAATTGGCCCAAGGTCGGACTATAACGCTGCCTTGACTGGTAACCATGTGGGTGGGAATTTCTCCACAAGATTAACTTAATTCCTTCAAATGAATGCTGGAGATGTTCCAAGGGGGTAGGTAGCATCTCGCACATTTGGTGGGCTTGCCAGTCACTGAGACATTTCTGGCATGAAATTGAGACTACTATTAACAAGGTATGCCATGATAACATTGTCCTCACAGGCCCATTGGTTCTATTATGGCGCCCAGAGAAAAACTTTAGACCAAAAAAATCCTCGCTGGCTACTCATATGATCACAGCCGCAAAACTCCTTATCCCCATTAAATGGAGAGAGGTTGACCCACCAACCTTGACAATGTGGTATGAGAAAATTAATCTTATCTGTAGAATGGAGGAGTTGGCTGGGTGGGAAAATAATAACAGGGACTTGTTTCTTAAAACCTGGAAGCCTTGGCTTGTGCATATGGAGGATAGGTATGCTCAGGGCAAGGGCTAGTATTGTCTTCATTATTGTGGTATAGTAGGTAATGCATGTTCCTTCCATTCACATCCTTTATATCTCAGAGGTATAAGTACTGTGGTAATAGCCATGGGATTGAATATTTGACATCCTGACTGACTTGTTTCCCCCCCCTTTTCTGTCCTTTTGTTCTATGGTTTGTATGTATTGCTCTTATACCGCCTTGAGCGGGTGGAGGCGATAGCTGGGAGGGTGGCTGTCTTCCAGCCAATTCTATATCTGGGCCCTAGGATAAAGGAGCATGAATGGAAGAGTTAGTTGACTCTAGCCTTATAGGCGGATACATGACATCTATTACTTGTGGCTGGGAAGACTCGCCCTTCTGGTTGACCCTCTCTCCGCTTTGTATGAAGGTCAAATTGATGCAATAATGTAGACTGTGCTGTATTTAATATCCGATGTACTAATTTGAACACTGTATGTCTTTATGCGGAAAAAAGGTCATAAAGATTTTCAAAAAAAGAAAACCAGAAGCGGAGAGAAGAAAACCAAGAAATTGAATCTCCGGAACTGCAAACACACATTTTTCCAAATTAGCGTACAATTTATTATCCCACAGAATCAGCAAGACCTGACGTAGGTGGTCTCGATGAGTCTTGAAATCAGGAGAAAAAATCCAAATGTCATCCAGATACACCAGTACAAATTTCCCCATTAAATGATGAAAAATGCTGTTCACAAAATGTTGGAAGACGGCCGGAGCATTCATCAAACCAAAAGGCATAACCAAATTCTCGAAATGACCCTCAGGGGTATTAAAGGCCGTTTTCCATTCGTCCCCATCCCTGACTAGGTTGTATGCCCCTCCTAAATCCAACTTAGAAAAAACCTTAGCCCCAACAATCTGGTTAAACAGGTCCGGGATCAGAGGAAACGGATATGGGTCACAAATCGTGATACAGTTCAGCTCCCTGAAATCCAGACAAGGTCTTAAAAACCATCTTTTTTCTTAAAAAAAAACCAAAAAAAAACTGCGGCAACAGGAGACTTCGAAGGTCGGATGTGGCCCTCAGAGATATAAGTACGCATAGCGACTCTTCCAGGTTGGGAGAGATTGTATAAACGTGATTTTGGCAGTTTGGTGCCTGGGATGAGATTACTAGGGCAGTGGTACTCCTGGTGCGGGGGCAACTCCTGAACACCACTCTCGGAAAACACATCCGAAAATTCAGAGAGAAAAGATGGCACAGTCTTGGTAGAAACCTCTGAAAGAGACGCCGTGAAGCAATTCTCTCTGCAAAACTCACTCCAACCATTTATTTGCCTTGCTTGGCAATCAATGGTGGGGTTATGTTCAGTGAGCCAGGCTAGCCCCAACACTAGAGGAGTAGGTAATCCGCTTAAGACGAAACATGACATATCCTCAACATGAGCGTCACTCACAGTCAAACTGATATTGTGAACTATGCCCTTTAACGATCTTTGAGAAAGTGGAGCGGAATAGATAGCAAAAACAGGTATATCCTTTTCCAAAGTGCATACCTGGAAACCATGCGTTATTGCAAATTGAGTATCAATGATATTGACAGCTGCTCCACTATCTACAAAAATCTCACAATGTTCTTGCTGTCTAGCGCCACCCTGGCAGGTAGGAGAAAACGGAAACTACAAGTAAATGGCAAACCTTCAATTTCTACGTCAACCTTGCCAATAGTAGCAAATGGACAGTTTTTAAGAGGGTTTTTTTCTTTTTTTTTTTTTTTATTACCCATAGTAAATTCCATGAATCTCCTAGAGGGGCAAACATTTGCCAAATGATTTATACCCCCACATCAGAAACAAACCCTCCTCTGAGAGCTGAATTCTCTACTCTCAGAGGCAAGCAAACCCAGCTGCATGGCCTCCTCCTGAGAGGGGATTGAGACCGACTGAGACCCCTGCGCACAGAATGAGACAGCCCCACTGTCCTTGGACTGAATATGACAGGAAGGAGTAGTCTCCTCTCTCTCTCTCTAAGACGCCTGTCAATACGAACAGCTAGAGACATGGCAGATTCTAACGAGGTTGGTCTCTCATGAAAAGCAAATGCATCTTTCAATCTTTCCGAAAGCATCATTCCAACCAGTATCAGCTGCCCATCTCTGAAATTCTGAACAATATATCTCTGAGGACTGTTTACCCTGGCATAAAAGACGCAGTTTAGATTCAACCAGAGCAATACGATCCGGGTCATCATATATCTGCCCCAGAGTTACAAAAAATTCATCCACCGATCGGAGGGGCCGTGCCCCGACCGGCAGCGGAAAGGCCCAAGACTGAGCGTTATCCCTGAGCAGCGAGATGATGATCCCCACCCTCTGCTCCTTATCACCAGAGGAATGGGGAAGTAGGCAAAAATGGAGTTTGCAAGGCTCTCTAAAGCGAACACAATTCTCACTACCCCCGGAGAACGTATCCAAAAGCGATATCTTAAGCTCAGAACAAACTCCATGAACGCCAGCAGAACCGGTCACCTGAAACTGAGACATAGTTTTACAGAGATCTGCTACCTCCAGCGAAAGACCCTGCATGCGGTCAATCAAGGCTGAAATCGGATCCATGCTTAAGACGGTTATGGCGGTTTATAATATCACGGATGGTGTTGCAGAAAGCTGGAACTTATAAATAAACATCTGACTGGCTTGATCCCAAACTAAGGAGCATATGGGTGAGCCCTATAAAACCCCTAGAGCTCTCCCTGACTGCTATACCCATGCAAAGGTCTTTATGGTAGACGATTGCATGTCCACGTACCTCATACTATGTGACACCTGAAAACCCTATAATAGTGAGGGGACACGACCACCAGCTCCCTGGTCTTAATACGGACAGAGTCAGGGTCACCTAGAATCAAGCCAGCAAGGAAACACAAATAAAGGAAACAGACTAATCTGAGGAATCAGCAAAAGCAGCATCCAGCAGTGAACACAATCCAAGAAGAAGTATAAACCGCAAAGTGAGGCAGTATGGGAGGGAATATAAAGGGAGACAATTAGTGTAAATCAGTGACAGCTGGGAGAAGGAAAGAAGATGACAAAGTGAAACCAAAACAAAGAACTTCATGCAGGTAGAGAAGAACATCTAATAGACCTTCTCACAGAAGTGGCGGTGACACTTGCGCTCCTCCACCTTACGTTTGAGGATGCCCCACAGATGCTCAATAGGGTTTAGGTCTGGAGACATGCTTGGCCAGTCCAGCACCTTTACCTTCAGTTTCTTTAGCAAGGTAGTGGTCTTCTTGGAGGTGTGTTTGGGGTCGTTATCACGTTTGAATACTGCCCTGCGGCCCAGTTTCCAAAGGAAGGGGATCATGCTTTGCTTCAGTATGTCACAGTACATGTTGGCATTCATGGGTCCCTCAATGAACTGTAGCTCCCCACATCCGACAGCACTCATGCTGCCCCAAACCATGACATTCTTGCTTGACTGTAAGCAGGACACACTTGTCTTTGTACTCCTTACCTAGTTGCCACCACACACGCTTGACACCATCTGAACCAAATAAGTTTATCTTGGTCTCATCAGAGCACAGGACATGGTTCTAGTAATCTATGTCCTTAGTCTGTTTGTCTTCTGAAAACTGCAGACTTTCTTGTGCATTATCTTTAGAAGAAGCTTCTTTCTGGGACAATAGTCATGCAGACCAATTTGATGCAGTGTGCGGGATATTGTCTGAGCACTGACAGGCTGACCCCCCTACCCCCACCCCCACACCATTTTAACCTCTGCAGCAAGGCTGGCAGCACTTATACGTCTATTTTGAAAAGAGAACCTCTGGATATGATGCTGAGCACATGCACTCAATTTCTTTGGTCGGCCATAATGAGGCCTCTTCTGAGTGGAACCTGTCTTGTTAAACCACTTATGGTCTTGGGCACCTTGCTGCAGCTCAGTTTCAGGGTGTTGGCAATCTTCTTATAGCCTAGGCCAGGGATGGGCAAACTGCGGCTCTCCAGCTATTGTAAAACTACAACTCCCAGTGTGCCCAGTCTGCCTACAGCTATCAGCCTACAGCAGGGTATGATGGGATTTGTAGTTTTACAACATGAGTTTGCTCATCCCTGCCCTAGGCCATCTTTATGTAGAGCAAAAATGATTTTTTTCAGATCCTCAGAGAGTTCTTTGCCATGAGGTGCCATGCTGAACTTCCAGTGACCAGTATGAAAGAGTCTGAGAGCAATAACACCAAAATTAACACACCTTCTCCCCATTCACACCTTAGAGCTTGTAACACTAGTGAGTCACATGACAATGGGGAGGGAAAATAGCTAATTGTGCACAATTAGTGTACTCCTTGCCAGCGGTTTAGACATTAATGGCTGTGTGTTGAGTTATTTTGAGGGCACACTAAATTTACAAGCTGTACACTGACTACTTTACATTGTATCAAAGTGTCATCTTCAGCCTTGTCCAATAAAAAGATACAATAAAATATTTACAAAAATATGAGGGGTGTACTCACTCTTGTGAGATACTTATATGCAAATATAAATACCTATAAAAGACTACCAGACCACATGAAGTTAATAGTACACTTTATTTGCAAAATTCATAAGAAGAAACTCTATATATTAAAAACAAGTGCAGGGAAAAGGCAGCATCAACCGGAAGGGAACACAATGGTAACAGTTCATACTAATCCAACAAAATGAAATCCAAGTTAAAGTGCAAGTGCAAAAAATGGTAATACAAAATGTAAAGGACAGAATCAATTAGCCATAGTGGCGCCATCCCTGATGCGCGTTTCGGCGAACCTTCGTCTGGGGGTGGCGTCATCACTGCAGGATACACACTAAACACTCACAAACACCAATCACAGCGCTCGATACCTATTGTCAATAATTATGTACACCTGATACCCAAGGCTCATACGGAGCGGGCCGGATGTATGTGACGTAACAAGTCACGTGAAAAATTAGTCACGTGACCTAGTTTCAGGTCACATGATGGTGCCGGCAATCCCGTGACACTATCACTGCGGGATAGATACCGACGGCATCAGATGGACTATTTCACATGCAGAGGCCTAGCATTATCCCACTCAAAATATAATTAATTCAAACATAACTGATATAATTACAGAATAAATTATTAAATAATAATGTGAATCAATAGCATATCAAAGATCATGTGCAAAGATAAGAATTATCATATATTAGTATTAATAATAAAGAATGCTACAAATACAACAATGTGAGTATGTGAAAATGACTAAATACTAAGCCAATATATAATATATATGGCAAAATTAAATGACACATATAAAATATGAAAAAATTTGAAAAATGCAAGAAAACATGTCAATCAATCTAAAATGTAGAAAAATTGTAAAGTAGAGAAAAAAAATATTTTTATGAAAAATTTAGAATGCACAAGATCACAATGAGTTTGGGCCTAAAAACATTAATTAATAAAGGTGATAATAATATGTGAATTGCATACAGTGAATAAAAAATAGTTTCATATTACAATTTAAAACATAATTACATATCAATCCATAATTAAAACATGATTAACAACAATTGCCGTATGCTGACCCGAGGAATGTCTATAAGAAAGATTAAAAAACAGTGGACTCATTGAGTCAATTCGGACGTAGCATATTTAATTCTATTCCCCGAACTTTTAGACCCCTAAGGTCACAGGCATAATTGGAGTTTAAAATGTCTAGCAACAGGTTTCAGGTTGGTCACGTCTCTTTCATCAACAGCAGATGAGATATCCTGAACGTGCTCCCGCACTCTAACCTTCAGCTCCCTTGTAGTGAGACCCACATATACCTTTGGACATGGGCATTTAGCGTAGTAAACAACTGCTGGAGCAGGTCAAGCTGTGTGTAATTTGAAAAACCTTCTCACCAGTGGCATCACAGAAGTCCGTGGCCCTCACCATATTGGTGCAATCCATGCTCCTCCCACAAGGTGCAAAACCCCATTTGGGTTTGCCAACCCCAGGGAAAATTGGAGGGATATGCTTCATATACAGACTAGTTACAGAGTGATCTTTCAAATTCCTAGATCTTCTTGCCATCATCAAAGGCCCTGAAGCAATCAGATCCGTTAATAGCACTGGCCAAAAAAAGTGAGCATGAGGTATGTCATACTTTTGTGACAATGCCTCAAATGTCATTATCGCTCCCTGATCATAAATATCCCCAAGGGTTAATGCCCCTGCCAATTTCCATCTGTTCGCCCCCATAACTACTTGCATATTTGGCAGCGCTTGGTTATCCCATAGAGGTATTTCTGCGACCACCTCAGTAAAGTGAGTTATTGTTTTAGCCCCTTTCCATACCATCTGAGCCATTTTATGTAATGGCAACATTGGTTTCAGAAATTTAAGAGATGCCTCTAATACCAACCACAATGTGTTACACTCCAGGTATAGTTTTAAAATGTACTCTGAGGTAGGTAAATCTCCTATTGTATACCAGGTATGTATAAGTCGTAGTTGGCCAGCCAGGTAATATGTATAGTAATCCAGTACTGCCATACCTCCCTCTGTTTTAGGACGTCTGAGTGTATTTAACCTGAGCTTGGCTCGAGATCTGCCCCATATGAAAGTCTTAGTCATGGAATCTAGTTCTCTAAATATCGACTTGGGTATGATTGTTTTTGAATGCTGAACTGCGTATAGAACCTTAGGGAGTACAATAATTTTTATTAAGTTAATTTGCCCTGCCAGCGACATAGGCAGCGGTTTCCAGATTTGAAATTTGCTCCGTATGTGGTCAATTAAGGGGTATATGTTACGTGAAAGATCTTGAGAATGTTGTTTAGTAATTCTGACCCAAGGTATTTAAATGTGTCCACCACCTTTAATCCAACTATATGGGAGGGGCCAGTCCAATCCGCCCTACCTAGAAGCATATATACCGACTTCTCCCAGTTAATTCTTAGACCCAAGTAGTCCCCAAATTCATCTATTAGGGCCACCGTTCTGTTGAGGGATGATTCAGGTGAAGCTAAATATAGAATCATGTCATGTCAGCGTATAGTCCTATGCGTGCCTCTCTGTCTCCCATTATCACGCCAGTTATATCACCACTGCTTCTCACCCCAAGTGCTAAAGTCTCAACTCCAAGGGCAATTAAGAGTGGTGATAGTGGGCAGCCCTGTCTTGTTCCCCTGTGAAGGTGAAATCTTTCAGACACTTCTCCATTTATCAGTAACCTACTTACCGGGTTGCCGTATAATATATCAATCCATCTAAGGAACTGTGGGCCGAACCCAAAACCTTTTAGGCAGCCAAGCATGTCCACTGTATAGAGTAAAATGCCTTGGCAGCATCTAATGAGGCCAAAGCCCATTCCACATTCAGAGAGTAGCCCATCTGTGTAACGACCTGAACCCTTCTGATGTTCTCAGTGGTGGATTTCTCTGGCATAAAACCTCACTGGTCCAGGTGGACCTCAATTACCATTTTTTGCACTTGCACTTTAATTTGGATTTTAATTTGTTGGATTAGTATGAATTGTTACCATTGTGTTCCCTTCCAGTTGATGCTGCTTTTTCCCTTCACTTCTTTTTAATACATGGATTTTCTTCTTATGAATTTTGCTAATAAAATGTATTATTGACTTTATGCGATCTGACCTTTTGGAATGTTGTGTATTACATGTGGCGGGTGACATGATGATGCATGCAATGATCGCCTGCAGTGGTATGGGCGCTTCATCGATGACCTGCTGTTTGTATGGTCTGGGGGTGTGGCGTCCATACCACTGTTTGGCGAATACATGGATTCATGTGTACCCTCTATTTCTTTCACGTTGCATTTTGACACCAGGTCGGTTTCCTTTTTGGATCTAAAATTAAGCGGTGATAATGCCAGTTCTAGTGTGAACACCTCCACCTTCAGGAAAGAGCTAGCTGGCAATACTATTTTGCATGCATCGTCATGTCACCCGCCACATGTAATACACAACATTCCAAAAGGTGAGCTGATCCATACCAGGCGTAACTGTTCGGACATTTTGTCCTTTGAACAGGAAAGTAATAAGATTGTGAATAGATTGGCTCTTAGAGCCTATTCACGGAATCATATGCTAAATAGCAAAAAAACGGTTCTGTTCATACTGGTAGTTAGTCAGGATTTTTGTTAGGGTTTTCACTAGGGAGGTATTGTCACGGATGAAGTTGCAGATAGCTGGAACTTATAAATAAACGACCGACTGGCTTGATCCCAAACTAAGGAGCATATAGGTGAGCCCTATAAAACCCTAAGAGCTCTCCCTGACTGCTAAGCACATGCAAGGGTCTCAATGGTAGAAAATTGCATACCCACGTACCCAAGACTGTGTGACACCTGAAAACCCTATAAAAGTGAGGGGACACGACCACCGGCTCATTGCACTTAATACGGATGGAGTCAGGGTCACCTAGAATTAAGCCAGGAAAGAAACACAATAAAGGAAAAGACTTATCTTGAGCAAACAGCAGCAGCCTCCAGCAGTGAACACTTCATCCAGGAAGTAGTATAAACCGCAAAGTGAGGCAGTAAGGGAGGGAATATAAAGGAAGACGATTAGCCTAAATAAGTGACACCTGGCAGAAGGAAAGGAGATGACAAAGTGAAACCAAAACAAAGAACGTCATACAAGAGGTAGAGAAGAACGTCTGCCAGGCCTTCTCACAGAACTGGTGGTGACAGGTATCCATCTGCCTTCCCTAGTTCTCAGGCCTGATTTCCTATGCTCGGTGTGGTGTTTCCCTCCCACACCGAAGCGTGACATTATAAAACGCCAAAACCATCATTTTTGTTTGTTTGTGTGTACCCACGGATCCTTTTGCTGCACTGGCAGGTCAGCTGCTAGGGATATCTTTGGAGTTAGCTGACCTTCGCACAACTGTCTTGCAGATGCAGAGATCACAGGCTGTTGGTCCTGGTAGTAGTGGTGGAGACCAGGCCTACATGGAGCCTAAAATTGCCCTCCCGAACAGGTTTTCTGGCCGACGTGATAATTTTATTTTGCTTAGGGAGGCGTCCAAACTGTATTTTAGGCTACGTCCACACTCATCTGGGGATGAGAAACAGCCAGTCGGTGTGGTTATTTCCTTGCTTAAGTGGGATGCGCAGTCATGGGCTTTTTATCTGCCGACCAGATCGCAGTCTCTCCCGTCAGTAGATGAATTTTTCGAAGCTTTGGGTCTTATCTATGATGATCCGGATGGGATCTCTCTAGCCGAAAACGAAGCTGCATGGCTGTCACAGCTGAGGATGGGGAAAACCCTCAGCCGTGCGATGCCAGAAGCTGGTAGGTCGCTACTTGGCCAGGACCACAGAATTAGGGAGCAAGTCACCTCCTAGAGCTTCCCTAATCTGACCCTGACTCCTAGCTACATGAGCCGACCTTGAAGGTAGGAGGGCTCATGCTCAGGAACCTCGGATCCCTACTCACCCTCTGCAGATCCCTGAGCTAGGAGCTGGGTAGACAGCCCGTTCCTCCTGGACACGGAGAAACAGGAGTCTAAAGTGGCCAAGCTGCAAGGAGATAGGAACATGAACAGCCTATGGATATGGCAGGAGGATGAAGAGTACTTCCACACCTACCTGCCACAGACACACAGACTGGATCCCGTGTAATACAAGCTAGTGTCCACACCCAAACATAAATGGACACAGCACACACACAAACACACAGGAACCCAGATCCATAGGTGCATATAATATGAAAGAGAAAAGAACATCAACTGAACATCACATATAACATTTTATGACCACAAGGGTTTCCCTCACTGGCAGATGGTATTAGAGACCAGGAGGGTGCCTCCAGCTTACTACAAGGCTGGAGTACCCCTCAGACATCAGGTCTCAACTGAGGTTAAATAGCCCATGTAGCCACACTCACACAGACACACCCAGTGCACACACACTAGGAAGGAAGTTAACCCTTCCAACCAGGGAAGTGAAACCACTTAAAGGGGACGTGCACCCATAAATAAACCTTGTGCACAGAAACAAGGCACACCTAAATAGACAGGTTGCCAGGTGCAACCACATGCACAACATAGCAAGCTGCCTCGCAACAGCTCAGGCTGCTATGCTGCCACATAAACAATGTTGCCAGAGGCAATCACAGGTGAGGCAACATACTACAACCCTCACCTGTGATTGACAACCAGACCTAGACCACAGGCAACTGCATGCGGTTACAGGAGTCACGACCATGACCATGGTCGTGACAGTGGCCTTCGCCAGGGTGATCGTTCCACTGGAATTTATTGCTCTGAGTTTAGGAGGTGGGCTATGGATACGGAGTGGAACAATCCTGCCCTCTGTAGCCAATTTTATCAAGGGTTATCAGAGAGGCTAAAGGACGCTTTGTCCCTTCAGGAAACCCTAGTGTCTCTGGAGGCTGCTATGTCTCTTGCTATACGCATTGATAGACACCTGAGAGAGAGATCTAGGGGCCCCACTCTCAGGACATACTATCACATGTTGTATCTTCCTCCTCTGACACTTTGGGTGAAGCTACGCCTGGGTTTATGTCTGGGGACGAACCCATGCAATTAGGGGGAGCTACTCCTCGATCCGCTTTTAAGCATACTGGTAATAGGAAGGGAGTGTGTTTTATCTGCGGACAGAAGGGATATTTTATCAAAGTATGTCCATACATTCAATGGCAAAAAGAAAAAAGATTCCCATCTGACTCTTGGAGGGGTAAGAGGAGAGTCAGAAAATGTGTATTTGTCTATGACTGGTAGTACCCGATTTTTCCTAACTGCTGAGGTGGCACTAGAGTCAAAAACTGTGAGGTGTTTATCGACAGCAGGGCTGGGGTGAACCTGATTGATGCTCAGTTCGTCCGTATGCAAGGGTTGTCAGTGAGTGCATTCGATAAAAACATTTCCATTTTTGCTATCGATTCTGCACCTCTAACTCAGAAATATTTATCTCAAGTGGTGCATGATATCAGATTAAGAGTGGGTGACTTTCATCAAGAATTTATCTTGTGTTTTGTGTTAGAGGGTCTCCCTGCTCCGGTGGGTGTGGGTTTACCGTGGTTAACATCTTAAGGACACATGACGTACCGGTACGTCATGATGTCCTGGTACTTAAGGACACATGACGTACCGGTACGTCATGTATGGCTCCGATCACCACCGCACGGCGGGCGGTGATCAGAACCCGGTGCCTGCTCAAATCATTGGGTTAGGCAGGGAAAATAAAGGGAAAGTTAGTTGGATTAGTTTTGATTGCATCATCCTAAGTTAGGGTGTGACAGTAGACCCCCCAGGGGTGCTGCCGCTTGTAATCCCCCTGCCCCCCCAACTTTTTTGGGGTGCAGGATTTTTTTTTTGTGTACGCTGACTGTGGCCGACACTCTTAGCGTCCGGCCACTGTTAGCGAATCGCACACCCCACCGCTGATCAACTTCGGACGGCTGATCAGTGGTTTAGAATTTTTTTTTTACATTTTTTGCCCTTTTTTTAGTTATTTTTTATTTATTTTTCTGTTAGTTTTAGGGTGAGTTTGCGAACACCCATGCCCCCACACACGCACACCAAATAAAGATTTACACGCACGCACATACACACGCAGACGGACACCGGACGTTCTTGGCCGAGGAGGCATACGCCCAGCTTACCTCTGACTCCGAGAGTCCCAGTGAGGACGAGGATGACCCCACATTCCTGTTGTCATCCGCGTCCTCCTCATGATGATGAGCCTCCAAGGCGGCGGAGATGCTGCCAGGCGGAGCAAGGGGACCGCCATGTTAGGGACCCTGTGGCCCAGCCTAGTACAAGCAGCTCTGGGACTCATACTAGTTTTCCAGCCCACCAGTTAAATCCACTGGAGCACCCTGCCGGTGAACTAATCTGGTGTAGCCCAGAGCGATATGAGCCCGTGATTCCTGATTTTGTAGGCCAATCAGGAATCCAGATTTCCACAGTGGGCTACACTGAATATGACTTTTTTTGTCATTTTTTCAGTGACCCACTGGTAAATCTGATGGTGGAGCAGACGAACCTGTACGCCTAACAGTTCATCGCTCAACACCTGGGCTCCTTTTTGGCCAGGCCCGGTGGCTGGACGCCGGCCAGTGCAGCCGAAATGAGGACATTTTGGGGCCTCGTGCTGCATATGGGCCTGGTCAAGAAACCCAGTGTCAGGCTGTACTGGAGTGGGGACGTCCTATACCAGACCCCACTTTACAGTATGGCCATGACACGCTCCCGTTTGAGGCCATCCGGAAATGTCTGCAATTTTCAGATAATGCAGCATGTCCCCCCCGAGGTGATCCTGCCCATGACCGTCTGTATAAGATACGGCCGGTCATCGATCACTTTGGGGCCAAATTCATGGAGGCCTATGTACCTGGAAGGGAGGTCGCGGTTGATAAGTCTCTCATTGCGTTCAAGGGGAGACTCATTTTCCGCCAGTATGTGCCCTCCAAGCGGGCGAGGTATGGCGTGAAGCTATGCAAAATTTGTGAGAATACCTCAGGGTACACTTACAAATTTTGTGTATACGAGGAGCGAGATTCCCGGATTCAACCCCCAGAATGTCGCCCCAATCTCGGTGTTACCGGGAAACTTGTGTGGGACCTTATGTACCCACTGCTAGATAAGGGTTACCACCTTTACGTGGATAACTTTTATACCAGTATCCCCTTGTTCCAGTCCCTCCCCGCCAGATCCACTTCCGCTTGTGGGACTGTGCAGAAAAATCAACGTGGCCTCCCTGCCCTCCCCCTCCAGGTACCTATCCCCAGGGGTGAGACCCGTGCCCTTACCACTGGAAACCTGTTGCTGGTCAGGTATAAGGACAAGAGGGATGTCCTTATGCTGTCCACAATTCATGGTAACGGCATCACCCCTGTCCCTGTGCGAGGTACCGCGGCAACGGTCCTCAAGCCCGATTGTATCGTCGACTACAATCGGTTTATGGGAGGAGTTGATCTCTCTGATCAAGTCCTCAAGCCATATAACGCCATGCGCAAAACCAGGGCATGGTACAAAAAGTTGCGGTCTACTTGGTACAGGTTGCCATGTACAACTCTTTTGTGCTGTCCCGGAGCGCTGGAAACACAGGGACATTCCTCCAGTTCTATGAGGCAGTCCTCAAGGCCCTGATCTTTTCGGACCGGGAAAGAGCAGGCCGGAGTACTTCGGGAACTGTAGGCGCCCGGATCGTCCCTGGTCAACACTTTCCAGGTGTGGTCCCCCATACTGGAAAGAAGGGACGAACCTAAAAAAGGTGCAGAGTGTGTCACAGGAGGGGGATACGGAAGGACACCACAACTCAATGTGACACGTGCCCCGATCATCCGGGCCTCTGCATTATTGGTTGCTTCAGGGATTATCACACTTCCATGGAGTACTAAATTTATATCCCAATTTAGCACTGACATCGGATATAAAAACTGGTTCCCAGACTTGAGACTAAAATAATTTATTAAAAGTAGACATATTAGGTATCGCCACGTCGGTAATAATCTCCTCTATAAAATTAACCCATGACCTAACCCCCCAGATTAACACGGTCCAGAAAAAAAAAAAAAAAGATATTTTTTTGTCACCTTACATAATAAAAAGTTTAATAGCAAGCGATCAAAAAGTCATATAGCCCCCAAAATAGTGCCAATAAAATCATCCTCTCATCCCACAAAAAATGAGCCCCCACATAAGATAATCTGATTTTTTTTTTATGACTTTAGAGATACAAAATAAAAACATTTGTATCAAAAAGGATAATATAGTCTAATACCTAAATAAATGTAAAAAAAAGTTGACTTATTAGGTATCGCCGCGTCCGTAAGAATCTCCTCTATAAAAATACCCCATGACCTAACCCCCTAGATTAACACGGTAAAAAAAAAGGTGCAAAAAATTATTATTTTTTGTCACCTTACATAACAAAAAGTTTAATAGCATATAGCCCCCAAAATAGTGCCAATAAAACCGTCCGCTCATCCCGCATAAAATGAGCCCTCACATAAGATAATCGGATAAAAAAAAAAAAAAAATTACACTATCACTATCGCCACGTCCGTAAGAATCTCCTCTATAAAAAATATCCCATGACCTATCCCCCCAGATTAACACGGTTAAAAAAGAAAACGGTGCCAAAAACGCTATTTTTGCCACTTTTCCATTTCAATCCGTTTTTTCCTGTAACAAAACAAGGGTTAACAACCAAACAAAAGTTTATATTTATTACCCTGATACTGCAGTTTACAGAAATGCCACATTTGTTGTCGTAAACTGCTGTATCAGTAAAAGGGAGGCCGCAAAAGGAAAGGACCGACAGGGCAATAAAGATGCAGTCTTGTTTGGCTGTTAACCCCTGATTTGTTAGTGGAAAAAATGGGTTAAAATGGAAAATTAGGCAAAAAAATGAAATTCTCAAATTTCATCCCCATTTGCTAATAACTCTTGTGCAACACCTAAAGGGTTAATGATGTATGTAAAATCAGTTTTGAATACCTTGAGGGGTGTAGTTTCTTAGATGGGGTCATTTTTGGGTGGTTTCTATTATGTAAGCCTCGCAAAGTGACTTCAGACCTATAGTGGTACCTAAAAATTGGGTTTTTGTAAATTTCTGAAAAATTTCAAAATTTGCTTCTAAACTTCTAAGCCTTGTAACATCTCCAAAAAATAAAATATAATTCCTAAAATAATTCAAACATGAAGTAGGCATATGGGGAATGTAAAGTCATCACAATTTTTGGATGTATTACTATGTATTACAGAAGTAGAGAAACTGAAACTTTGAAATTTGCTAATTTTTTTTTTTACTTCATTTTACCAGTGTCATGAGGTACAAAATGTGATAAAAAAAATCTCAGAATGGCCTCGATAAGTCAAAGCGTTTTAAAGTTATCAGCACTTAAAGTGACACTGTCAGATTTGCAAAAAATGGCCTGGTCCTTAAGGTGAAATAAGGCTGTGTCCCTATGGGGTTAAGCAAGCACAATCCAACTATCGATTGGCAAGCTAGACAGATTTCGGATTGAGGTGATTATTGCATTGACAATTGTCTGAATACATATTTTTTCTGTTTTAACTACTAAGAAATTTTCCTCTTTTATATCTGATTTCGCTGATGTATTTTCTGAGAGTGGATGCCAGGATTTACCTCCGCATTGGGAATATGATTTTCCTATCAACCTTATTCCCGAAGCTAAGTTGCCAAAATCTAGATTGTGTAACCTTTCTGGACCTGGCCTTGAGAGGGTATATTGCCGAGTGTTTGGTTAAAAGACACATAAGACCTTCCAAATCTCCAGTGGCAGTAGGGTTCTTTTTTGTTAAGAAAAAAGAACAGAGGTCTTCGGCCATGTCTGGATTTCCGAGAACTTAATCGGATTACTGTCCGTAATCCTTGCCCTCTTCCTTTAATACCTGATTTGTTTAACCAAATTGTTGATGCCAAGGTGTTCTCCGAGTTGGATTTAAGGGGGCATATAATCTGGTTAGAATCAAGGAAGGGGATGAATGGAAGACGGCTTTTAATACTCCTGAGGGGCACTTTGAGAACCTGGTCATGCCTTTTGGGTTGACCAATGCTCCTGCGGTTTTCCAGCATTTTGTAAATTACATTTTTCATCACCTTGTTTGTAGTAGTTTATTTAGATGACATTCTAATTTATTCTCCAGACGTGGAGATACATCAGGATCATGTTAGACAGGTGTTACAGATCAGAGATAATAAATTGTATGCAAAATTTGAGAAGTGTGTTTTTACTGTACATGAGGTGCAGTTTTTGGGCTACCTGCTGTCCGTGCTGTATTGTACTGGGATCGACCTGAAAATCTGAAGGCTCTTATGCGTTTTTGGGGTTCACCAACTATTACTGAAATTTATTCAGAACTTTTCAACAATAGTAAAACCCTTAACTGACATGACTAAGAAAGGGACAGATGTTTCAGTGTGGACTGATTCAGCGTTGCAAGCCTTTTCTGCGATTAAGGAATGCTTCTCTGCCGCCCCTATATTGGTGCAGCCGGATGCATCACAACCTTTTATTGTGGAAGTGCGTTCGAGGTGGGGGTAGGAGCAGTTTTATCGCAGGACCTGTCACCTGGTGAATGGTGTCCATGTGCCTTTTTCTCTAAAAAAACTCTCTTCCGCAGAGAGAAATTATGATGTGGGTACTGGCATCTGACGTGAATGCCAGTCGTTTTGTGAAAGCTTTTCACAGGTCTTGTCCAGATAAGGTCGGTCGTGGAGGTCACTCGTAGAAGGGGGGCTACTGTCAAGGACTATCCCGCGACAGGTGGAAGGAGATCGATGAGACTGGCAACACATGGTTTAATCTGACATGTTTTCCGTTTGGATCAAATGCCATTGGCTGCTCTCTTCCCCCGACACCGGATGCAGCAGCGGCGGTGCGGGGACCAGGAGCGTCGCAGGGAGCCGGTTAAGTATATTCCATGTGATGGCCCGGCAAATGGGTTTATAGTTTCAGATAACCCCTTTTTAGGGCACCCAACCTAACAGCAGGTAGGAGCCCCAGAAAGTCCAATGTGTGCACTAAGAGAAGAAAAGGTGAGCCCTCCACTCACTGCACAACCCCAGGGAGCGTTGGAATGAGATTGGATGGATAGATTGCTATGCCATCGCTCGTCCCCATAATGTCTAATGGTTTGCCAGAGGCAGATTACTATAAGACCTAAGATCTGCCGCCGACAAGCACTGATTTTTTATCATGAAAATCAGAATTGCCTGTTCATCAGGCAGTTGGCAGCAGTATTAAGCCTCATTCACACATCAGTGTTCCACAGATGTGAACTGTACATGTTCTCCACGGACAGCACACGTCTCCATTCATTTTAATTTGCGTATATACACATCCGTTTTTATAGCACGGATGCATGCTCTATTTTGTCTGTGTTCACGGATCCATCACGCCCATTATAGTATATGGGTCTGTGAAAACCTCGGATGCAACATGGATGCCATCTGTGTTGCATCCGTGTTTCACGGATCATTAGGAAGAGATGCTTTGAAAATTATTTTTCAACTGTTCAGTATCAGTGAAACACGGATGGCACACGGACAGCAAAAAATAGACACACGGACCCAACACAGAGCCTTCACGGACAGCTTTATGGATGCATCACTGACCGCCTTCTCGCGGATTTGACCTGCCACAGACGTGTGAATGAGGCTTTACACTGCAAGATAATCGCTAATGAGCAATCATGCGAACGCAAAACTGTGTAACAGCACCATCACTTTTACACAGTCAGCGTTTGGTCATTATTTAGTCAGTATAGACAAGCCAAAACCAGGACTGGGTCTAGGGTTGCCACCTTTTCTTTAAGCCAAACCCAAACACTTTAGCACCTCTCGGCAATTTTTTGGTAAATTCACTTTTTTGTAGGCTGCGTACCTTCCTGACTAATCAGGAGGCCGGGACGCGAGTCATGACATACTGCCCAGCTTGCTGATTGGTTAGGAAGCCAGGCTGCCTAGCAACAAGTGAAGCTGGCTTCCTAGCCAATCAGAAAGCCAGGAGGCGGATGATAACCCACCTCCCGACTTCCTGATTGGAAAGGAAGTCGGCTGTATGCTCCTTTGGCGCCGCCAGTCAGAGGGACATCTCCCCCTGACCGGAAGTTCCAATATCGGGGAAGGCATCGGAGCATTTGGGCGAGTACAAGTACTCGCCCAAATACTCTATATTGGCAGCGATATTAGTATCGGTATCGGTAGTTCGGCGTTACATCTATAGTGCAAATCCATTTTATTGATAGTTGTCATTGAAACGACAAGCGCATTTCTGGGTCTGATGAAGGGGACCCTGCACGGCCCCAAAAGTACTTGCCAATTGGACGACAACTTTCAATAAAATGAATTTTGCACTAACATGAAATTTGAATGTCTGTATTTGGACGATATGTATTATTGCACATAAAAGATGCCCCCACAAAACATGTCACTAGTTTATGGGGGCATGTTGTTTTATGTGCAATACTAACAAGTGCCGTGCGTGCCCCCCCTCCTTCCAATTAATATTTTTTTTGTTAAAAACTGTCTTCAAATGTTTTAAATACCTTTTTTACTGACTTGCAGGGGTGTAGCTATAGAGGGTGCAGAGGTAGCAGTCGCTACCGGGCCCAGGAGCCTGAGGGGGCCCAAAGACTCTTCTGCCAAATAAAACACTGGCATTATAGAAAGTGCATACTGGTCAATTTACACCTCTGGCTGGAGGGAAGGGGTTAGGTTAAGAATTTGGCATGAGGGGGTGCCCTTTTAATGTTTGCCTCAGGCAGCAGGAAGGCTATGTGCTCCTCTGCCCCTTGCCAACAAGCACTGAGGGAAGGGGGCATAAGCTAAACTCTTGCACCAGGGCCCATGAGCTTTTAGCTACGCCCCTGCTGACTTGTCTCCCTCCCAGACGAAAAGAAGAAGAGTCTGCTGCTGGGCTGCCTGGAGCGAAGCAGCTCCACGTGCAGGTGGCTGCCGGAGAATGATTTCTCCTCTCCCACGCTCCCTCCCTCTCTGATGTCACTTCCTATAGTACTGACTAGCAGACAGAAGGAGAGGGAGGGAGAGAAGTGAATCTAGCTTGCAGCTTCGACCTCCAGTCCAGCCTCCAGCGATGAGGTCACAGGCACTGCCACTATTCCTATTCCTTCCTGCACAGTCACAGACTCACACACAGTGGCTGCTGCGGCTCGCTCAGCTGATCGCCGCAGCCGGACAGGCTCAGTCAGCTGATGTCCTCCGCTGCTGACAGTCCTGTCCTCATCGCCGGATGCGGCAGCCGGCGCCGCTGACAGCTGACCCTCTGGCCGCTCACTCACCACCCGCGCCGCACCGCCAGCTGTCAGGACAGGTGAGGGCAGGCAAGCGTCTCTGAAGTTTGAAATCAAGCTTCCTGTGCCCGGGTCTGAGAAAGGCATGTACCCGGGCACAGGATTACAAACCCGGACTGCCCGGGTCAATCCCGTACGGGTGGCAACCCTAAGTCTTGGTCCAAAACACAGAAGACACAGATAATAATGTGATGCCTGTTTGTTGTTCCACTGCAGATATACTGACCAAATACAGATACAAAATACTGACCGTGTGACAGTGACCTAAACCAACAGAAAGTACAGTGGAAAGTTCCGCTACACATTTTGTCACATAAGTATTATGTGCAGAAATAGCTGTGGATTTCACCCTCTCCTTTGTAAAGCCTGAAATCTGCAGATTTCAAATCAGCACTGCAGGTCAATTTACACTGCAAAGCTCTTACAATCTCATCCACTTTTCTACTAGTGTACAAGACTGCGAATTTCCAGTAAGAAAATCTACAGCATATCTGCTACATGTGAGCACAACCTCAGTCTTCTTTCACACTTTTTTTGTGCATAGAATGACATTAATTTCATACACTTTTTACAAGCATTTTGGGGTTTGTGGGGGGGGGGGGGGGAATCTGGAAAAAAAATTACATGGAAAAGAAATTGCAGAATGGTAAAAATTTATGCTGTGGAGTTTCATTGCAGATTTCACCCTTTCTAAGGCCTCATGCACATGACCGTATGTATTTTGAGGTCTACAAACCACAGATTCACAAAATACAGATACCAGCTGCGTGCATCCCACAATTTGCACTTGCCCTATTGTCAAAATGCCTATTCTTGTCTGCAAAACTTACTCATTTTTTGCGGGATGGACATACGGATGCAGAATGCAAAATGAATAGGTCTGCATCCAGTCTGCAAAAAATATGGATTGGATGCAGAAAAAAAATACGGTCGTGTACATAAGGCCTAATGCAAAGGTGAAATCAGGAGCCTTTCTGCAACAAAATCTGCACAAAAAAATTGGTGCAGTTTTTTTTCTACTGAACATTTCCAGCATTGTTTTTCTGCAATGTGTGAACAACATACTCTTTGCATTGCAAAGGTGAAATCCTCAAAGAAAATCCACAGAATAAATTGACCTGCTGCAGAATTAAAGTCTGCACCACGGGTCAACTTCCGCTGTGGATTTTTCCCTCATCATGTGGAGAATTGTTAAAAACTCATTCACTTTGTTGACACTGCAGATTTTCTTTATGCAATTACGCAGCAGAATACCTACAGTGTATACTTACAAGTGAGCATGTAGCAGATGTTTTTTCCCAAATTAAATGTGTTTATTCAGACTTTTTTCTCTATAAAGATGGAGATGTAAAAGTGCCTGAAAAGATGCCATTGCTTCAACATGCTGCATAAAAAAAACAACAATGTTGTCGACAACAAAACACGCCACCAAATTAAAATAATCAGTAGTTGCAAAAAAAATAACTATGTATACGGTATCTCACAAAAGTGAATACACGCCTCACATTTTTGTAAATATTTTATTTTATTTTGGGACAACACTGAAGACATGACACTTTGATACAATGTAAAGTAGTCAGTGTACAGCTTGTATCACAGTGTAAATTTGGTGTGCCCTCAAAATAACTCAACACACAGACATTAACCCATAGAGGACCCTCGCCGTATATGTTCGGGCGCTGGTGAACATGACTTAAGTACCAGCACCGTACATGTACGGCGGGCTGATCAGGCAGGTGCAGGAGCTGCGCCCGCCCAATCAGCGGCACGGACCCAGAAGTTACTAACAGACGGGCCCCTGATTCATATGCCGGCATCCGTGTTTTCGCTTATTAACCCCTTGTATGCCGCGGTCAAAGCTGACCGCAGCATGCAGAGGCTTCGCGGAGGGAACAGGTGCCCTCAGCTTCCCCATCGGGTCCCCGCACTGCAGTGGCAGGAACCCGATGGCAGAGAAGGCAGCCCAATATTAGAGGTTATATTGTAATGCATTGCAGAGGGGATCAGACCCCAGAGGTTCCAGAGTGGGACAAAAATAAAACGTTTAAAAAAAGTGTTTTTTATAATAAAAAAAAAATTGTTTCAAGTGAAAAAAATAATAAAATAAAATTTCCGGACCCATTCATTTCTATGGGGCTGTGCACATGAGCTGTGATTTTCACACATCACTTGTGCGTTGCGTGAAAATCGCAAAATTTTCTATATTGTGTGTTTTTCACGCAACGCAGGCCCCACAGAAGTGATTGGGGCTGCGTGAAATTCGCACGCAAGTGCGGATGCGGAGTGATTTTCACGCATGGTAGCTAGGTGATGATTGGGATGGGGACCTGATCTTTATTATTTTCCCTTATTAATGCATTAATCCAGAATTCTAAGTAAATTAGGGATGGAGGGGTTAAAAAAATAAATAAAATTAAATTCACCTCATCGACTTGTTAGCGCAGCCCAGCTTGTCTTCTTTCTTCTTCTTTAGGGACCTGGGAGAAAAGGACCTTTGGTGACGTCACTGCGCTCATCACATGGTCCATCACATGATCCATCACCGTGGTGATGATCATGTGATGGACCATGTAATGAGCGCAGTGACGTCACCAAAGGTCCTTTTCCTCCCAGTTCATCAAAGGAGAAGACAGAAGAGAAGCCGGGCTGCGCGAACAAGTGGATGAGGTAAGTTTAATTATTTATTTTTTAAACACTACATTCCTAATTTACTTAGCATTCTGTATTCAGATGAATAAAATGTACACTACACTGATCCCAAACCTGAACTTCTGTGAAGAAGTCCGGGTACCAAACTATATATATATATTTTAAAAAGTGTTTTCAATAAAAAAAAATAAGTTTCAAGTTTAAAAAAATTAAAAAAAAGACGCCCCTTTCTACTGATTTTATAAAAAATAGAAAAAAAAACATATATTAGGTATCGCCACGTCCGTAACGACCGGCTCTATAAATATATCACATGATCCACCCTGTCCGATAGTGTCACGAGGGTGTCAAGACCCACGCCTGACTCCGTTATACCCGGGGTCAGGAAGTCGCAGCAGTTGGCTGAGCGCTCTATGTAAGATAGGGCTGTTTCCTTATGGTAGCTTTCTGGGTTTGCTTTTCAACCCATTTTGGCTCACTCAGGGATCCGTAGCTCCTTCTCCTCAGCTGTTCCTTGTCCAGCACTCCCAACCTACTTATATTCCCCTCTCACACTTCTCTGGTTGCCAGATATAGAGCTTCCTGCCTGGACATCTATACTGACCCACTGGAGCTGTCGTCAGGGCAGTCAGGTGCCAGCCGCAAGGTGAGTCAGGGGTCACCACCTTTCCCTCTCCCTTGGGCAGGGCTTTCCCTTTTCCCTCCCTGTGCGTGACACCGGTCATTACAGATAGACACCATAAAAAAATAAAATAAAATAAAGCCATTTTTGTCACCTTACATCACTAAAATTTTAACACCAAGCGATCAAAAAGGCATATGCCCCCAGAAATAGTACCAATCTTACCATCACCTCATCTCGCAAAAAATGAGCCCCTACATAGGACAATCGCCCAAAAAATAATATGGCTCTCAGACTATGGAGACACTAAACAAGATTTTTTTTTGTTTCAAAAATGCTTTTATTGTGTTAACTGTAAGTATGACTGTTTGCTGGGAGTTGTAGTTTTGCAACAGCTGGAGAGACGCAGGTTTGGCTGTTAACCCTTGCTTTGTTAGCAGAAAAAAAAAGATTAAAATGGAAAATCTGCCCAAAAAGTTAAATTCTGAAATTTCATCTCCATTTTCCATTAATTCTTGTAAAATCAGTTTTCGATACCTTGAGGGGTGTAGTTTCTAAAATGGGGTCATTTTGGGGTGGTTTCTATTATGTAAGCTTCACAAAGTGACTTCAGACCTGAACTGGTCCTTAAAAAGTGGGGTTTAGAAATTTTCAGAAAATTTTTAAGATTTGCTTCTAAACTTCTAAACCTTCTAATGTAACCAAAAATAAAATGGCATTTACAAAATGAAGTAGAAATGTAAAGTAATAACTATTATATGAGGTATCACTATCTGTTTTAAAAGCAGAGAAAATGACATTTGGAAAGTTGCACATTTTTCTAAATTTTTGGTAAATTTGGCATTTTTTTTTTTAAATAAAAATGAATTATTTTGATTCATATTTACCACTCTCATGAAGTAGAATATGTGACGAGAAAACAATCTCAGAATGGCTTGGATAAGTTAAAGCGTTTTAAAGTTATCACCATATAAAGTGACACGTCAGACTTGCAAAAATCTGTCTGGTCCTTAACGTGAAAAATGACCCATCCCTTAACGGGTTAAAATATGCGCATCCCTAAAATATCAGTGACATCCAGTGCACTTTTTCCGTAGACGGTGTCCCCTGCGGACAGTTAAATTATCCGCGCCACATCTGTTTAAAGTGTGTGCATCCCTAAAATACTTTGTGGCACACTTTCAAGCATATATCACATGTAAAATGAAGAAGGCGAGAAGCAAGGGACGGGGAAGTGGCCGTGATGCTGATGGTGCACACAGAGGCCATGGCTCTGGGCGCAGAGAAACAGTGCCTGCTGCCAGAGCACAAGAAAAGCAATCATCCAAGATTCTTAGCTTCATGTCCCAGTTTGCAGGGCGGCGCAGGACACCACTCTTGAAGTCAGACCAGTGTGACCAGGTGGTCGGTTGGATTGCAGCAGATAATGTTTCCAGTCGGTTAAACACCACCCTGTCTTCCACCAAGTCCAGTCTCAGTAGCCAGTAGTCTGCTCAACAATCCTCACCCTGATACTCCTTCCTCCCACCATTTACAGTCTGGACAAAAAAAGTGATCCCACACTTGGATAGTCCGAGGACCTCTTTTCATCGCCGTTACTTGATTTGGCCCTCTGGCCAAGCACATTTGAAGAGGGTCATGAGATCTTGTGCCCTGATTCCCAAACTCTTGAACATCCACAGTCACAAGAACATGAAATTGGGGAATGGCAATTAGTGTTTAATGAGGTGGATGATGATGAGACACAGTTGCCAATGAGTCAATCACAAATACTGTCTCAAAAGGTTGATGAAGAGGTAGAGACACAGTTGTCAATCACTGAGGTTGTGGTTAGGTCAACAAATCAGGAGGATGATCAGAGTGAGGAAGTGGAAGAGGAGGTGGTGGGCGATGAGGTCACAGACCCAACCTGGGAAGGTAGAAAGCCAAGCAAGGAGAGCAGTACAGAGGGGGAGAGATCTGCAGTACCGCAACAGGCTGGAAGAGGCAGTGGGGTGGCAAAAGGGTTGGCAAAAGGGAGAAAGGCGGGCCACACCACACAGGCCCGCAACTGTTCCACGGTTTCAAGGGGTAGATGTTCCGCAGTATGGCGCTTTTTTGAGGAAAGTGTGGAGGACAAAAGAATAGTAGTTTACAACCTGTGCCATACGAAAATGAGCTAGGACGTGAACACTAGCAACCTCACCACCACCAGCATGATCCGCCACATGGCATCCAAGCACCGTAATAAGTGGGACGAACGTCTGGGTCCACAATCTGCTTCTGCGGGTCACACCACTGCCTCCTCTTCCCCTGTGTTATGTGCTGGCCAATCTCTTGTCGAAGGCGCAGGCCTGGATGCATCCCGCCCTCCACCTGAACCTTTGCAAGCACCATCAGTGACCACATCCACTTCCGTCTCCCAGCACAGCGTACAAATGTCCTTACCCCAGGTAAACGCAAGCGCAAATATCCAGTCAGCCACCCACCCACAGGCCATAGCACTAAATGCGCAACTTTCCAAATTACTGGCCCTGGAAATGTTGCCATTTAGGCTTGTGGACACTGAGGCCTTCCACAGCCTGATGTCGGCACCCGTCCCTCGTTACGCAGTCCCCAGCCGCCACTATTTTTCACGGTGTGCCATGCCTGCCTTACACCAACATGTGCCCTGACCATTTCCTTGTTAGCACACTCGGTGAACGTTGTGGAGGCCGGGAGCGAGTTTTACCCTGGGATGGCACAGGTGCGGGCCCTATGTTGATCAGGGTTTCCACTAGCACCTACGTTAGTGGCTCCCACCCCCACTTCTCCTCCCCCACTTCCACCTCCAAATTATCTGCGTGCAGCACAAGTCAGTCATCAGTTGGCAGCTGGAAGCAGTGTAGCCCTGCAGTGGGAAAGCTGCAACAGGCCGTTTTGAAGCTGATATGCTTAGGGGACAAACAGCACACTGCCGCAGAGCTATAGCAGGGGATAAGAGACCATACTGAGCTGTGCCTCTCGCAACTCAACCTAGAACCAGCTATAGTTGTGTCCGATAATGGCCGTAGCTTGGTAGCAGCTTTGGAGCTCGGCAGGCCAGATACATCCCATGCCTAGTCACCGACAGCTTCAGCTGGTCTGTCAACGCTGCAGCAACGCTTGAAATTGCCAGCTCACTGGCTGTTGTGTGACGTGAGCACGCACTGGAACTCAATGTTCCACATGTTGGCCAGTCTTTGTGAGCAGCAGAGGGCAGTAGTGGAATACCAGCTACAACATGGTCGTCACCTTTCCAGTCAGCTTCCGCTATTCACAAGCGGAGTTGGCATGGATGTCTGACCTCTGAGGTTTTAAGAAACTTTGAGGAATCAACACAGATGGTGAGCGGCGATAACTCTATTATCAGCGTAACCATCCCACTTCTGTGTCTACTCAAACGTTCGCTGCTCACAATTAAGGATGACACTTTGCATGTGGAAGAGATTGAAATGGGGGAAGACATTACACAGGGTGATAGCCAGACCACCCTCAGTTCGTCTTCTCAGTGTGAATTGGACGAGGAAGAGGAGGAGCAGGAGACGGTTGCCTCCACTACAGAGGGTAGTACCCATGGAAGTTTAATTCCATCTGATCAGAGTCGGTGGGCAGAAGAGGATGATGAGATTGAGAGTAATCCTCCTGATGAAAACAGTGAAATCTTGCTTGTTGGTACTCTGGCACACATGGCTGACTTCATGTTAGGCTGCCTTTCCCGCGACCCACATGCTATACGCATTTTAGACAACACGAATTGCTGGTTGTTCACCTTTCTTGAGACCCGCTACAAAGATAACTTCTCATCTCTCATTGCTCTGGTGGAGAGGACGAGTAAAACGGTGCAATACTAGAAGATCCTTGTTGAAAAATTGCTCCAAAAGTTTCCATCTGACAACGCTGGTGGAAGAGTCCGTAGTTCCTTGGCCAACTGAGGAGGGGAGACAAGGGTAACACACAGCAGTTCCAACAGAGGCAGAGCAACACTCTCTAAAGCCTGGGACAGTTTCATGACACTCTGCCAGCACCCTCAGCCTGATGCGCGGCCTAGTGTTACAAGGAGGGAAACATTTGAGAAGATGGTGAAGGAGTACCTAGCAGACTGTGTCAGCGTCCTCAATGATCCCTCAGTGCCTTACAACTACTGGGTGTCCAAGCGTGACACATGGCACAAACTGGCGCTCTACGCCTTGGAGTTGCTGGCCTGCCCTGCCACCAGCGATTTGTCGGAGCGGGTATTTAGTGCTGCTGGTGGCATTATAACAGATAAGCGTATCCGCCTGTGAACTGAAAATGCTGACAGGTTGACTGTTATAAAAATGAACAAGGCCTGGATTGACTATGACTTCTCGACTCCACCAGAGGAAAGCAGCTGAACATAAAGGCAATTCAAATGTGTTGTTTATAATGTACTGAATACACTGTATTCCTATGCACCCCTTCCACCACAAACAAGGGTATATGGTTGAATCTTCCTTTTCTCATCCTTCTCCTCCTCTTCCATCATATCAACATGCTTATTCGTCACATGTAATGCCCTCGCATATATGCCCTTTGCATATAATGTTTTACAGGGTTAGCTCACATGCAGGCCCTCGCATATAAATTTTTAGAGGCTCAGCTCAGCTGCAGCCCATTGATTATAATTTTTTAGAGGGTCAGCTCACCAGCAGGCCTTCACCTACTATCTTTTACAGGATCAGCTCACCAGCAGGCCCGCACCTCAAATCTTTTACAGGGTCAGCTCACCTGAAGGCCCTTGCATTTAATTTTTTAGAGGGTCAGCTCACCTGCATGCCCTCGCATATAATGTTTTATATAATCAGCTCACCTGAAGGCCCTCGCATATAATATTTTAGAGGGTCAGCTCACCAGCAAGCCCGCACCTAATATCTTTTACAGTGTCAGCTCACCAGCAGGCCCGCATCTAAAATCTTTTACAGGGTCAGCTGACCAGCAGGCCCTCGCATATAATTTTTTACAGTGTCAGCTCACCAGCAGGCCCGCATCTAAAAGTTTTTACGGGGTTAGCTTACCTGCAGGCCCTCACCTAATTATACCTAATAGATAATTTGCGTGCATGCTGCCTTGCTTGGATGTGGTAGCCATAGCTGTTTCTCAGGCTTCCTTTCCAGAATTGAACCATGATTCCAGAGTTACCCATGGTCTACATGGTTTGGGCTGAAAATAACACCGAAAGTTGATATGGCAGACATCCGAATGGATCGTCGCCACCATGGGGACATGCGATCGTCCCCAGGTTATCTAGAGTCACCAAAGCTGCAGCAGAACCTCGCCCATAAAAGTGGCATACTATTTCGACAACATCGTTCCCATCAGCGACCTGGGAGTCCAAGATGCATCCAGACATCCTCCCCATGCTGTTCCAGAACCATTTCGGTGGTGTTTCCATTAATTTATGACATTTTCCTATGAACCAGGCACCCTCCCCTCTTCAGAGCAAGGGGGTATCTGGTTTAAGGCTCGGGTTCTACCATTGACTTCCATTATACTCGGGTGCTCGGTCAAGCATCCGAACATCCCAATGTGTTCGTCCCGAGCACCCGAGCATTACGGTGCTCGATCAACACTAGCATGGAGTTCACTAGAGCTTCACAGGTTGACACTGGAATCCTCTTCTATGACAGCATCACAGAGCTGGTGGATGTTAGAGATAGTGTGCTCCTCCACCTTCCGTTTGAGGATGCCCCACAGATGCTCAATAGGGTTTAGGTCAGGAGATATGCTTAGCCAGTCCACTGAGCCCTCAACTTTTTTGGTCGACCAGGGCGAGACCTGTTCTGAGTGGAACCTGTCTTGTTAAACTGCTGTATTGTCTTGGGCACTGTGCTGCAGCTCAGTTTCCGGGTGATGGCAATCTTCTTATAGCCTAGGTCATCTTTAGGTAGAGCAACAATTCTTTTTTTTTCAGATCCTCAGAGAGTTCTTTGCCCTGAGGTGCCATGTTGAACTTCCAGTGTCCAGTATGAGGGAGTGTGAGAGTGGTACCACCAAATTTAATACACCTGCTCCCCATGCACATCTGAAACCTTATAACACTAACGAGTCACATGACACAGTGGAGGGAAGATGGCTAATTGGGTCCAAATTGGCCATTTTCACTTAGGGGTGTACTCACTTTTGTTGCCAGTGGTTTAGACATCAAATTTATACAAGCTATACAAGCTGTACACTGACTACTTTAAATTTTATCAAAATGTCATATCTTCAGTGTTGTCCCATGAAAAGATATAATAAAATATTTGTAAAAATGTGAGGGGTGTACTCACTTTTGTGAGATACTGTATAGATTATATATATATATATATATATATATATATATATATATACACACACACACATACACATATACACACACACTTTTTTCTACTAACATCTACAGCTAACATTTATTTTTTTCAGTAGAAACTGCACTGAAAACAACATGCAAAAAACACGCAAAGTGCTGAAAACCCCCCCTAAAAACCCATCAGTCATTCCTAGTTCATGTGTAAGGCCTAGTTCACACGAACGTTTTTTTTGCGGGTGTACGGGCCGTTTTTTTGTGTTCCGTATACGGAACCATTCATTTCAATGGTTCCGCAAAAAAAACTGAATGTGTTCCGTATGCATTCCGTTTCCGTATTTCCGTTTTTCCGTTCCGTTGAAAGATAGAGCTTGTCCTATATTTGGCCGTAAATCACGGGTCGTGGCTCCATTCAAGTCAATGGGTCCGCAAAAAAAACGGAACACATACGGAAGTGCATCCGTATGTCTTCCGTTTCCGTTCCGTTTTTTCTGAACCATCTATTGAAAATGTTATGGCCAGCCCAATTTTTTCTATGTAATTACTGTATACTGTACATGGCATACGGAAAAATGGAACGGAAAAACGGAAAGGAAACGGAAACACAACGGAACCCAAAAACGGAACAACGGATCCGTGAAAAACGGACCGCAAAAAACAATAAAAGCCATACGGTCGTGTGAACTAGGCCTAAGTGTTTGTTAGTGAATGTTAGCCCAAACCATGAGTGGATCACATGATGCACCTTTACATTACCTTAATTTAATAACGACAACCAATAATTCATTTTTTCACATAGGGGAACACCACCTATAGATGTTAGTGGCAATCCTAAGGGAGTTATAAAATGCAATACACACATGCATTTTTTCCCCTATAGAGAAGAAGATGCCAAAACGCACAAAAAAGAACACATCAAGAGCTACAGCATGCTGCTTTAAAAAAAAAAAAAAGCCAGAAAAAAAAAAAATGGCACCTAATTAAAGCTACTTTCACATCAGCATCTTTGTTGGATCCATCAGGGGACCATCAAAAATGCAACTGGTCAATAAAAAAAAACGTCTGCATCCATTCAGAACGGATCCGGTTGTATTATCTTCAATACGAACAAGATGGATCCAGCACTAAACAGATCCGGTACCATACTGCTTAGTATTGCATGACGCACACAAAAACACTGCTCGGTTTTGTGTGCGTCATTGGAATGCCACGAAATGGAACAGAATGCATTCTGGTGCACTCCGTTCAAGTTTGTTCAGTTTTGTCCTCTTTGAAAATGAATGGGGAGAAAACTGAAGCGTTTGGCTGCGGTTTTGAGATCCTGTGACGGATCTTAAAACCGTATAGCAAAACGCAGATGTGAAAGTAGCCTAACAAAAACAACAAGGGCAAAAAGTGTGTGTTTCCTGCATTTCATATTTCACATAGACCTTTAGCTAAAATCTGGAACTGACTTTTTTGCAGCAAAAAATGCAGACGCACATTATTGGTAAGTGCTGTGACTCTTATGATTTACTGAGCACTGAGAGAAGGCATCTTAACTGTGACGCTGTTACCATTGTAATTGGAAGGACAATAGAGTGGTAAGGACTGACTGTCACACTGGTTTTATAGAGGGGGATGAGGACACATGACAATGCTATTGATGTGTGAGCTGCATGGTGCAAGCTGTCATACCTTGTACACTTCTACCAGCTGTTCCATCTCTTTCATTACAAGTATCTGATGTACGGATTCAGCCACTGTATCATCTGCCTGTAGTATTTAGAATGAAAATGTATCCACATGGGTGCATCCTTAACCCCTTAACGCCCAGCGCAGTATATGTACGGTGCTGGGTGTTAAGGATGCACCCATGTGGATACATTTTCATTCTAAATACTACAGGCAGATGATACAGTGGCTGAATCCGTACATCAGATACTTGTAATGAAAGAGATGGAACAGCTGGTAGAAGTGTACAAGGTATGACAGCTTGCACCATGCAGCTCACACATCAATAGCATTGTCATGTGTCCTCATCCCCCTCTATAAAACCAGTGTGACAGTCAGTCCTTACCACTCTATTGTCCTTCCAATTACAATGGTTACAGCGTCTGGCAGGGTCTTTAAAGATGGCGCCTGCTCCTAAGCAGTAATGCCGATTGCGGACATTTAACCCCTCAAATGCCATGGTCAATCCTGATCACGGCATCTGAGCGCACGCTTCCGGTGATGCTCCGGCTCCCCAGTGTGGCGATTGGAGGAGCCGAAGCGTGTATGCAGCAGCCCCTGTCTTTGTGAATGACAGGAGGCTGCTGCATAGTATTTGCTATGGAGCCCTTGCCTGTAATAGGGCTCCATAGGAAACACGCAATTTTCTCATAGACTCCAATGCTGTATAAAAAAATATACATCATGGGTGTCCGATGTGCAAAAATGCCCATAGTATAAAAATATATTCCCTATACGGCAAACAGCAAAACGCAAAAAAGGTGAAAACCGGTCAAATTTAATTAAATATAAAGTGATCAAAAAGTCATACACACCCCAGATTGGTATCAATGAAAAGTTCAAATCGCCCCGCAAAAAAATGAGCCCCATACAACACCATACACATAATTACAAAAAAGTTATAGGGGTCAAAATATGGCAACAAAAAAATAAAACAGATTTTTTTCCCCACTTTATTTTTTTATCACTATCAAAACGCAAGAAAAACTATACATGTATCGCCGGATTCGTACTGATTCGTACTGACATGTAGAATAAAAGTAACGAGTCAGTTTTATCATACATCGAACTTCGTAAATAAAAAAATTTCAAAATAAAAATTTAACTGTAGTGGAATTGCTTTTTTTTTTTTTGCAATTTCACCCCATTTGGATTTTTTTTTACCACTTACCACTACATAATATGGAGTATTAAATGGTAGTGTTGGAAAGGATAACTTGTCCCACAAAAAAAAAAAGCCCTCAGCTGGCTCTGGGAAGGCAGGGAGCACAAAACAAAAACGCTAAAAAAAATTATAAAATGCAGGCCTGAAAGGGTTAACGAGGCAGTGTGAGACTGTGGCCTTAGGTGGTGCTGTCCCGGGACCTCAGGCAGGTGGCACTTTACCAAAATTTTAGAAAACTTCCCCAAAAATCCCCTTAGTCACTCTACACAACTACTCAGTGCCCACATAACCCAATTTACCACCATCACTGAGGAAAAGCTTACCATCTTAATCTCCAAATCAAACCTCACCACCTGTGCCTAGCCCTGCCCTAACCCACCTATTCAGCTTATCACTAGCCAATGCCATCTTACCTTCCTCTTTTAAAGGGGTTCTCCGGCCCCAACTTTAAATTTAGGCCACTATAATCACCTGTGGAGGGAAGAATATTACAGGTATACTTACTCTCCGCAGCACAGTGGTTCGTAGGATATTCATCGTGGTCACGTGACCGCTCCTGTAGCGTTTTCAGGGCTTTAAATCTTTCTCTGTCTTCTTTTATGAAGGCAGGAGACGCTGCATTATCGCTGACGTCACCGCCTCCTGCCAGCCTTCTCAGGTCCCGGCCATCTTCTATGAGAAGCCTGTACTGAAATAATAATAATATTATTAAAGCTTTTCTCTCTCTCTCTCTCTCTCTCTCTCTCTCTCTCTCTCTTTCTCTCTGGGTTACAGCTGCAGCACTTGTGTTAAGAGTCTATCTTGATCTGTCTCAAACACAGCCAGCTTCTCAGAACTCCATCAGTCAGGCTCCGTGTCCCATAACTAGCCTTTACTTGGCTCCTAACATGGCAGCCATCCTCACAGCTCCCCAGGACACACACCCGGACTCTCAAACCCGGGAACTTCTGGCTCCTCCTGTCGCTCCCAAAATCCTCAGCTTCCTCTTACTCAGAGCCACAGCGACGCCTACTGGTGGGAATAAATTATCACAGTCTATGTAACCCTACAATTCCAGGGGCTGGCCCTTACACATACATAATACAGACAATTGCACTTAAGCATGAACAAGATGAGTTACAAACTGGTAGAGAAGGAGAGAGGGCCCTGCCCATGAGGGCTTACAATCTACATGGTATGGGAGAAGGACACAGTAGGAGAGGGTAAAGTTGGTCATGGCAGCAGGCAGCAGGGTCACTGGTTCTAGGTTTGTCTGAAGAGGTGAGTTTTTAGGTTTCCACTGTAGGTGGGGTAGCGAGTTCCAGAGTGTGGGCGATGCATGGGAGAAATCTTGGAGATACTGTACATAGTGCGATGTAAGCGATGTGATCGCTATGCTGTGAAGGTCACTGGGGCACTGTGGATGGCAATGGGGGTACATGGGGGGCACTGTTGATGACAAAGGGGGCACTGGATGGCACACAAGGGCCACCGTGGATGGCAAAGGGGCACTGCATGGCACATGAGGGGCACTGTGGATGGCACAAGGGGGCAATGGATGGCACAAGGGGGCAAGGGATGGCACAAGGGGAACTGAAAGACAAATAGGGGCACTGGATGTCACTAGGAGCACTGCGTAGGTCACTTATGGGAGCACTGTGGAGGTCACTCTTATGGAAGGCACTGTGCATGTCACTGTTATGAGGGCACAATGGTTGTCACTGTTATGAGAGCACTGTGGAGGTCACTGTTACGGCAGTACTGTGGATGTCACTATTATGGGGACATTGTGGAAATCAATATTATGGGGCACTGTGGATGTCACTGTTAAAGGGGTTGTTTCACCCAGGCAGCCCCCCTGAGGCTAGCTCATGCTCCGATGCGCTACCTTGCCCTGCACTAGATCACGCAGGGCAAGGTCTATTTTGTTTTCAATAACACATTGCCGGGTGGAAACTTCCGCCTGGCAGTGTGTTAGGAGACGTCACCGGCTCTGATGGGCAGGCTTTAGCTGTTTTGCTAGGCAGGGGCTAGGGGGGCTGCCAGGGTGAAAATGGAGGTATGTCCGGGTTCAGCTGTGAAACCAGACCACCCCTTTAAGGAGGCTCTGTGGATGTCACTGTTAAGGGGGCACTTCAGCAAGCAGTATCACACACAACAGGATGTGTATCAGGCACACATACATGACTAGGGTTGCCACCCGGCCGGTATCTCACTGGCAAAGCCAATAATTTAGTGGCCCTACCGGTGCCGGTAATTCTTTTCTCCCGGCAATGTTAATTGCTTGTATTTTCCCGTGTGGACTGCTGCTAATGAGCGCTTCTATTCTGGAGCGCTCATTAGTGCAGCCTTTACCACCCCCCATTTTAATAAAATAAAAAAATAAAAGCACTCCCCTCCTCCTCTATTTGCTCGCACTGCTGACTGGATGTGCAGGACAGGACCTGCGAGACGTCATCACGCTGGAGCACATGTCCTGAGCTTCCAGTCAGCAGGGGGCTTTCACCGCAGCGAGAGCAAATGGAGGAGGTGACTGCTTTTTTTTTTTTTATTATTCTAGCTGGGGCGCACTAATGGGTGGCATTATTCTAACTGGGAGCACTAATGGGTGGCATTCTTCCTGGGGGGCACTAACGGGGGCATTATTCTTCCTGGGGGGCACTATTCTTCCTGGTGGTCACTAATTGGGGCATTATTCTTCCTGGGGGCACTAATGGGGCCATTACTCTTACTGGGGGGCACTAATGGGGGAATTAATTCTGGGGTGCACTAATGAGGCATTAATATTACTGGGAGCACTAATGTGGACAGTATTAGTTCTGAGGGTGCTAATGGGGGCATTACTATTACTAAGGTCACTAATTAATAATAATTAATAATAATTAATAATAATTAATTATTAATAATAATTGATAATAATTAATAATAATAATAGGCATTATTAATTCTGTGTGGCACTAATGGGGCATTAATTCTGGGATGCACTAATGGGGGCATTAATATTACTGGGGGCACTAATGTGGACAGTATTAATTCTGAGGGGGCGCTAATGGGGGCATTAATTCTGGGGTACACTAATGGGGGCATTAATATTACTGGGGGCACTAATGTGGACAGTATTAATTCTGGGGGGCGCTAATAGAGGCATTACTATTACTCTTTTTCTGTATATATGGACACTGTACATTGCCACTTATCTTGCATGCAGGGTATAATGCTCAGTATCCCTTAATCAGTATATACTGTTTTTGGACACTGCACAGTACCACTTTTCTTGTCCAGTATATTGGATGTAATTCTCAGTATCTCTTAATAAATATATATGTATATATATATATATAGGTCCATAGAAAAAGTCAGGCAGCACTCCTTTAGTTGTACAGCTGTAGCTGTGTGGTGCCAGTGGTGGTCCCTCGATTCAGGACTTTAAACAGCAAAGAAAATCCACAGCACTCCCATAAAAAATGTGTAGTTTTATTCACACATGTCAAAAATAAGACTTATTTTTGACATGTGTGAATAAAACTACACATTTTTTATACTTCAAGGAGTGCTGCGGATTTTATACATAGACACTGCACAGTACTACTTCACTTGTCCTGTATATTGAGTGTAATTCTCAGTATCTGTTCTTATTCTGTATATATGGACACTGTACAGTAACAGGGAGTAATTCTCAGTATCTTATTCTGTATATATAGACACTACAAAGTACCACTTCTCCTGTCCTGTATACTAGGTGTAATTCTCAGTATCTGCTCTTATTCTTCATATATAGACACAAAATAGTACCAGGGAGTAATTCTCAGTATCTGGTCTTATACTATATTTTTGGACACTTCACAGTACCGCTTCTCATAGGCGTGCACAGCCTATTGCATTAGGGTGTGCACCCTAAAGCACAAACACACACGACGTGCGTGCCCGTGTATATATATATATATATATATATATATAGACACACACAAATTCACTCTGCATACATACAGACCCGCACTATCAATATAATAAAGGGAGAAGAAATTATTTTTAAACGTACCCGTATTTTTTGCCCCATAAGACGCACCTAAGTTTTAGAGGGGGACAATAAGGTCAGACTACTAATCAGACCCCCAATGTTAATCAGACCTCAGCTGACAGCCCCAATAAGACCCCCGATGTTAATAAGACCTCAGATCAGACCCCAATGTGAATGACCCCCAATCAGACCTCAGATAAGAGCCCCAGTGCCTCATATCAGCCCCCATCTTCAGCCCCAATGCCCCTCTTCAGCCCCCCGTACCTTATATCAGCAGTGTGAGGTCACAGCGCGTCCTCACACTGTGCACAGCCTTCACAGTGGAGTGCCGAGGACCAGGAAGGGAAGAGGTGAGCCTTCAGTAAAGACAAGTTGAATTTTATTACAAGACAAGTTGAATTTTATTACAAGACACGGAGGCTCATATTGCATTCTCTTCCTTTACTAAAATCCATAGCAGCAAGAAGAGTAACCATAGTAATAAAAGAAACACCCCTAAGGGTAACCCCTCCCTCCAAGCAGTCTATAAGTAGCCCTTCCTCGGCGAACACTTCCTCTTTCTTTGCTGCTCCATGGCAGATAAGTAGTCTTAGAATTGTCATTGTGTGTGTTGTAAATTTTTCCATTCGTTTTGTTTTTCCTAGTCATATTGGTTTTTTTCCCTGTTCTGGTTGATATCACCCAGCTGTATTACTGGTTTTCTGCCCTCAACCTTACGGTTTTATTTTCATATTTATATTCGTAGCGGGTCTTCTTTTGTACCTTTTGTTTTCAGCCTCTCCCTGCTCATTCCCGCGGACCCCTTTGCCCCTGTCCTTTCCCTCTTACCGGGTTTCTGGCTCCGGCCTCCCCTTCCTCTTCGGGGCGGTCAGCGCCATCTTTTCTCCTTTGGTTCAGTTCGCGATCCTCTTGCTGCGCCCGAAGTCTCGCGAGTTGCGGGATTTCGGGCGCCATCTTGGTAGCTCCGTCTCGGCGCCATCTTGGTGTCCTCGCCCGCACTTGGGAGTCGCTTCCCGGGGCAGTCCTTTCTGGGGGCGGCACCTCCTTTTTCTTTTCCGCTCCTATTGGCGCCGCTGTGCAGAGGGGGCGTGGCATCAGATACGCTCGCTGCCGCGAGTAGTCTGTCGGCCCTTTCTTAGTAGGTTCTTCTGCAGTGACTAACTCCTTTACATTAGTATGTCTCACCCTGCACAGGATCCGATTCCCCCTTCAGCCAGCTCCCTGGTCCCCATGCCCCAGGGATCATCCCCTTCACCTGGCGTTTTTTCTGTGCCCCCTGCTGATCCTCAGGCCCTGGCCTTACAGCAGGCTATATCCCAAGCTATTGCATCTGCAATGGGATCCATGTCCTCAATTGTTACCCAGTCCATCTCGCAGGCCGTGATCCCTCTTAACTCCCCCAACCCTCCGCCGCCTGCGGCTGCTGCCTCCAGAAACCCGGTTAATGATAGCGCTGTTCTATCACATGAGAGCGTGCCTAGCACACGCAAACGAGCCTGTCCACCCCAGGCAGAAAAGTTGCGTCGGTGGAAGTCTGCTCGCACTCAGCACGAGCTAAGTGATAACTCTGAAATTGAGTCTCATGAGGAGGCTTTGAGTTACCATCCGGGTGGTTCGGATGACGATATTGAGGGTGTTATGGTAGACCCTTATGTGGACGATTACGTCCCGGTGTCCCGGCCGTCTACTAGTGGGGCCGCGAGGGCTATCTCCTTAGGTGACGCTCCCCTTACTGACCCAACAGGGGAACCCCTGTTTGACCCCAATAGTCTACACCACCCTAGGTCGGCTGAGTGGGTTCCCGCCCCACATGTGGCCATTACCTGGAGGCCAGGATTAGGACCCCCTTATGGAGACCAGCAACAAGCTAAGGGCAGAATGCCCTCGCCCCGTGATTCCTAATAAAGTATGCGATACCCAAAATGTGGATCCTAAAATGGTCCAATTTCTGGCCAAAACTGGCTTTAACCCTCGCAGGGGCCTTGACTCGGCACTGCGCGCTTGGCAAGATAAACTCTTGGATATCTTAGGGCCGTTTAATAAGATTTTTGATTTAGCGGAATCTGCTAGGGCGGATGGCACACAGATTGACCCAGAAGAGCTCAGGGGCTGGGTGCAGCGTGCAATTTGTGTTACGGGAAATGTGAATACTTCCCTAGCAATTGAGAGGAGGAAGGCAATCCTCATGAAGATAGAGACAAAACTAGCCAACATGGCCTTGTCTGAATCTGGCAAAGATGCGCAGGGGCTCCTTTTTGGCGATTCCTTTATCAATGAGTAAGGTAAATTTGTTGGGGCCTTCACAGCCTTGGATAAAGCGCAATCTAATATGCGCAAAGTCTTTCATGGTAGGGTCTCTACCAGGGCCCTCAGTACTATGGGCCATCTGTCCGGCCGAGCACACTTTCAGACGCGTAACACCGTTCGAGGTCCCTTTAACCAGCGACAAGCGTTTCAGGAGCAGAGACAGCAGTCGTCATTCTGTCCATCTAGAGGCGCCTTCGGAAGGTCCAGAGGTTTCAGGGGAGCTCCTGGTTCACGACGTCCTTTTGGTAAGTCCTCAAGTTTATCCCCTGTCTTCTTCCCTATGCATAGGGGGCAGGCTCCAACATTTTTTACATGCCTGGGCTAACATCACTTCCGACCAATGGGTGTTGTCCACCATCAGGGGTTTTCAGATCGAGCTGATAGACGCTCCACTTTGTCTTCCCCCCTCCAGACCGCGGGTATTCTCTCAAGAGTCTCGAAAACTCATAGACGCAGAACTCTTATCCCTTCAGAAAAAGGGGGCCATAGAAAGAGCTCCATGTTCCCAAGGGGGAGTGATCAGCGATATTTTCCTAGTGGAAAAGAAGGGAGGACAATTTCATCCGGTGATAAATCTGAAGAATCTGAACGTTTACGTACGGTACCGCCATTTCAAAATGGAAGGCATACATCTTCTCAGGGACCTTCTCCTTCCGGGGGAGTGGATGGTCAAACTCGATTTGAAGGATGCCTATCTCACGGTACCGGTTGCCAGGCAGTCCAGGGACCTGCTGCGTTTTCTATGGGGGGAGCAGGTATGGCGGTTCACTTGCCTCCCGTTTGGTCTGTCGTCGGCCCCGTGGTGTTTCACCAAACTCATGAAGCCGGTGGTTTCATGGCTTCGGGGTCAGGGTGTCCGTCTGATAATCTATCTGGACGACATGCTCCTCATTGCCCAGGATCCCCCCACGCTTCTAGCACATCTGCGTTTGTCAGTCTCCCTTCTCACCGATCTGGGGTTTGTTATCAATCAAGGGAAATCTTGTCTTCAACCGTCCAGATCCATGGAGTTCTTGGGGTTCCGGGTGGACTCTTCCACTCGCACTCTTTGTCTTCCGATGACCAAGGTTCGGGCCATCCGCAAGAAGTTGCGCCACACTCTTCGGTTGCCTCAGGTTTCCCTACGTTACTTGGCCCACGTTTTGGGTCTTCTTTCTTCCTCAATTCAGGCGTTTTTTTCCGGCTCCGCTCCATTACCGGGCGCTTCAACGGCTCAAGATTGCCCATCTACAGGCGCGTGCCTCCTACGGGGAGTCGGTGGTCCTGGATCAGGATACCAGAGACGAGCTGACATGGTGGATTCACAATCTCGACGCGTGGAATGGCAAGGCTATCGTGGGTCCTCAGCCGGACGTGGTGATAGAGTCGGACGCCAGCCTACTGGGGTGGGGTGCTCGCTGCAATGGCGTGTCCACCGGAGGACCTTGGTCAACGTCGGAATCCTCTCTGCACATCAACGCATTGGAGCTTCTGGCGGGATCCTTTGCGATTCAGAGCTTCGTCAACAGCAAGGTCAGGGCTTGTATACGGCTCAGGATGGACAACGTGTCTGCCGGACCTTATGTCAACTCCATGGGCGGCACTCGGTCAGCGATGTTGACTCATCTGGCAAAGGAGTTCTGGTCCTATTGTCTGGACAAAGGTGTCACGGTGGTGGCGGAGTATATTCCAGGTCTTCTCAATGTCCACGCAGATTGGAGTTCTCGCTACATCTCGGACTTCAGCGACTGGAGGTTGGATTCAATGGTGTTCTCCTCCATCGAATCTCTTTGGGGCCTGTTCTCCTTGGACCTGTTTGCTTCTCGTTGGAACGCCCAGCTGACCAGGTATTACAGTTGGAGGCCGGATCCTCGGTCGGAGGCGGTGGACGCCCTGCTCCAGGATTGGTCAGGCACCCTCTCTTATACTTTTCCATCCTTCGCCTTGATACCTATCTCAGGTGCTTTGCCAATTGGCGGAGTTGGTTCTGGTAGTCCCGTTTTGGCGTCCGCAGGCTTGATTTCCACAGCTGTTGGAGTTATTGATTGCAGATCCACTTCTTCTTCCGTCAGGGCCGGATCTTCTTTTGGGTCCACTGGGTCAGCACCACCCCCTCCTGTTGGACGGCACGCTTCGTCTTCTGGCGTGCAGGATCTCGGGGGTCACTGGGACATCTCTGGAATATCGGAGACGACTAGATTCCTCCTGGAGAGTGCTTGGGCCCCCGGTACCATTCGGGCCTACCGGGCAGCTCGGGGATCTTGGTCTCGTTGGTGCTTGGAACGAAACCTGGATCCCGTTTCGGCTCCTGTAGAGGATATTTTGCAGTTTCTGTCCTCCCTCTTCGAGGCGGGCAAGGCGTATCATACGATTAATTTGTACAGATCAGCTATTTCTTCCCGTCATCTAGGTTTCTCGGGTCTTCCGGCAGGCCAGCATCCTCTGGTTCGTCGGTTACTCAAGGGTTCTAGTCTCTCTAGGCCTCCTAGACCTCGGTTCTCCTCTTTGTGGGACGTGTCCTTGGTAATTGATTTCTTGTCTCGTTGGCCTTCTAATTCGGATATTTCGTTACATCAGCTTTCGGCAAAACTGGTCACTTTATTTTGCCTGGTGTCTTGTAAGCGCGTTTCGGATGTCCGTGCCTTGGACTTTGATGCGGTTTCGTTCACTCCCGAGGGGGTTTCTTTGAATATATCTCGTCGTACCAAGACCGGTATTACTTCAGTCTCCTACCCTGCTTTTTCTGGTTCCCCCGCGGTTTGTCCGGTTTCATGTTTTAGAGAGTACCTCTCTCAGACTGCACCCCTGCAACCTAGGGACTCGCCACAACTTTTTGTGTCCTTTCGCAGGCCTTTTTCCCCGGTTACGAGTGTTACCCTGTCTCGCTGGGTCAAGTAGATTCTGTCTTTTGCGGGCATCGATACTTCTGTCTTTACAGCACATTCAGTTCAAGGGGCTTCCGCTACGTCTATGGTGGTCTCGGGAGCCCGTTTGGAAGATATTTTGAGACTAGCGGACTGGTCCAGGGCCTCTACTTTTAGGGATTTTTATTTTAGGCCTGGTCCTCATGCATTTTCGTCAGTTATTTCTTCGCTTTGAACTTGCAATATGAGCCTTGCAATATGATAAAATTGAATAATTTTCCTAGTTTATGACGTAAAGTCATGATTTTATTAAAGACACGGAGGCGAGTATTGCCCTCCCGTCCCTCCCTTTAAGGCTGGGTTCCTGTTATATAATTTTCTAAACGGTACATTATATTTTATTTATGTGCGATTTTTTTCCCTGTTGGTTATGTATTTATCCTAATTTGTATTTGCCAGATTAATTCGGCTGTTGTATTGTTTTTTTTACAGTATTCTTTGCACTGAGATTACCATGCTGTTTGTTTCCGTTCTCTCCTAGGTTGATTCTCCTGATCATGGCGCATATCTGTGCAGCTCTTTGCAAGTTTGGTTTGGAGTTATGGTCGTCTCCCGTTTGAGTACACTGGTTTGAGAGATTCCAGTGGCTTATGGACGTTCGTTAATGTTGCAGTTGGACAAAGAAAGAGGAAGTGTTCGCCGAGGAAGGGCTACTTGTGGACTGCTTGGAGGGAGGGGTTACCCTTAGGGGTGTTTCTTTTGTTACTATGGTTACTCTTCTTGCTGCTATGGATTTTAGTAAAGGAAGAGAATGCAATACTCTCCTCCGTGTCTTTAATAAAATCATGACTTTACGTCATAAACTTGGAAAATCATTAAATTATACTTCAAGTCTGGATCCCATTCATTCCTCAATTACTCCTACTAGCAACACTCATTTATTGCAAGTGAGCCAGGATCCAGGAGTCCAGCCGTAACCCAGGTAGGAGACACCGTTGACATTATACCTACTACACAGAGACATTACCCCACTCTGGCATTCCTCACCTGGTACGTGAGTTGCAACACCTTAAAGGGCCCTGAGACTGTACCCTGCGCACGCTGCAATTGGCGTCACGAACAAAAAACTATTAACTATTACCTACACCTGACCCAGTCAGTGCATATTATTGCGCCAGTGTGCATTAGTCCAATCCGGCTTACTGCATATACTGAGTGTAATTCTCAGTATCTGGTCTTATTCTATATATATTGACACTGCACAGTACCACTTCTTGTGCCCTGTACTGAGTGTACTTCTCAGAATCTGCTCTTGTTCTGTATACATGGACATTGCATAGTACAACTCCTGTCCTGTATACTGGGTGTAATTTTCAGTATCTGCTTTTATTTTGTATACATAGATGCTGCACAGTACTACTTCTTGTCCTGAATACTGGGTGTAATTCTCAGTATCTGCTCTTATTTTGTATATATGGACACTGCACAGATGTATGCCTACCATCCGTTGCTCTGTTCCGTGGCCCCGCTAAAAAAAATATAACATGTCCTATTCTTGTCCATTTTGCAGACAAGAATAATCATTTCTACAATGGGCCACCCATTCCGTTCCGCAAATTGCAGAAGGCACACGGCCGGCTTCAGATTTTTGCAGATCTGCTGTTTGTGGACCGCAAAAAAAAAAGACGGTCGTGTGCATGAGGCCTTATTCTGTATGTATGTACACTGCACAGTACCACTTCTCCAGTACACTGGGTGTAATTCTTAGTATCTGCTCTTATTCTGTATGTATGAACAATGTACAGTGCCACTTCTCCTGTCCTGTATACTGGGTGTAATTCTGAGTATCTGCTCTTATTCTGTATATATTGTGGGGGTTTTAACTCCGACACTGTGCACACATACACACATGTCAGTTCAGTCTTCACCACAGGCAGTGTTTATTTCAGCAAACAAAAGTAGACATGTCCAAACTTTAGCTTTAAGCTTTCTTCAGCCCACACATATTGCATAACATAAAGTCCCACATTTTGTGTTCAGTCCAAATCGGATAACAAAACAATATGATCTCACTGCTCTCTGGGGTCTTTCAGAGACCAATTCCTCCCTCTTAGCTTGTTCAGCTTTCAGTTAGCCTGTGCACACTTAGGAAACCACAACTAAGGAAAACCCTGGATGGAGTACGGAGGTGACCTGTCCCACCCAATCTCTGGTCACTCCTAAAACCCGGACCCAAAATCCACTTTAACGAAAACCTCCCAGCAACCTAATGTTACTGGTATACTTATTTCCGGGAATTATATCACTGAGGCATACATTCTCAGTTAGACGTACCGGCCATCCACGATTCTCCCCTCTGGGCTACTACAATATGGACTCTTTTAATTTGAAAAATAAATAAATAACAAAAGGCCATAACAATATCTATACACAGAAACAAAACACATTACTAAACCCACCCCGACCGGTCCACCACCCGACTAGAACCTACAATACTATTCATACCTAAAACACTTTCGTAACCCCATACTATACATATTTACATCTTACACGTATATATAAAATCCATAAAATATATACACAATATACATAAACTATACACAAACTATACACAAATTATATACAACTTATAGAACTAAATCTAACTAACCCACCACCAGTCCACAGCAAATATGCAAACTGATAACCCCCAAAGTTCCAAGGGGATAAACCCCGAGCTTTGAGAAGTCCTAGTCTTTCCCCAGTCGGACTGGGGTCAGTCAGTTTGCAACAAACAAAAACCCCCTTTTTTTTAAATAATTTTATATATACTTTTTATATATATATATATACGTATATAATATATAATAGAAAATAAAAATATATACACTCCCTCCTCCCTCCCAGCCCCCCTCCCAACCTAACTAAACCCCACTATAAACTTAAAGGGGTTATCCCATCTTTTGAAGTCTGCCTAAATGTGTAGCCTTGTTTACTGCCGGTCGTTATAGGTTACGGCCACCCCAGCATCATCGGAGCATTTGTCGCGCTTGCGCGATATCCTCTTTTTTTTTTACGCAGCCCGACCTGACTCTCGGGCTTGCGCATTTTCACACCTGCGCGGTGGATTCCTTTAGTTCGTCCTGTGTTTTTTTTTTGCAGAGAACTCTCTGCGCCTGCGCGCTTGTTAGTTCTCCTGCGCTTGTAGCTGCGGCGGCTGAGCGAATGATTTCCTGCTCACACGGGAGCGCGCACGCCAAACAAGGAGGCGGAGTCAGTAAACGCCCCCTGACTGAGCAGTTTCTCGAACATGAAAGAGCAGCCACGGCATGGAAATAAGAAGGTGGGATAACCCCTTTAACAATACTAATATAATACTAATATAATAATATATTATCACAATACTAACATAATACAAAACATACCTATATAATACACTATAAATACACTATAAATACACTATAAATACACTATAGACACCGTAATACTATTACACCTAAATCAGCTATGGTTCGGTACCCGTAAGCCTTTCCATACTTACATTACTACAAAATAAAACAAAAACCTATAAGTGTGCTATATCAGTCCACCACCAGGAAAAGAGTACTACTCAGCTAAGGAACCCCAAAACAGAAGCCCCTCCACAGACGAGATGCCTTGGGGTCCCCCCACCTTTCGTACTCAAGAGAGCGTACCTTCACCAGGTCACCCATGATGTTCCTATATACCGTCTCCACCAGGAGGATTTTGTGACTCTTCGTTGACACTAGACACCGTGTACACCAGATGTGGTGCCTAACCACTGCACTAACTACGAATAGAGTGTGACGGTCCCTCCCACCAAGGTCTTTGAAAGCCCCATAGGCCCACTTCGCATAGGACAGGGCCAGCCTAGGCCAACCGATGGAAGCTCCCACCCTTTTGTATACCTCTATATTAAAGAGACAATGAAGTAAGAAGTGGTCCATGGTTTCCAGCAGGTTACCACACTCCTTCCGGGGTCAACCCCTTTCCTCAGAGTTTCTACACTTCACATTGTCCCTTACATATAGCTTACCGTGGAAGCAGCGCCAAGTCACATCCCAAACTTTCTTAGGGATCCTTTCTGAATTCAACAAAGACAGCCCACCCTCCAGATCCTGACTTGGGCAGTCCCTCAAGGCCAGTGGGGCCTGAAAAAGGTAAGATAGAACCTTGCTGTCAAGGGAAAACCTCGACATGGTCTCCACCTCTCCCTTCCCCAGACCCCACCGTCTCAGGATTCTCAGAACCGGGGCAACATAAGCCGGGAGATATCCATGTGACGCACGTAGGTCTTTCACTCGCCCTCCTGTCTCCCATTCCTGGAAGAAAGGCCGAAACCACTCCCTACAGGAAATTACCCACAAAGAAGCCCTCTCTTTCCAGAGGTTTGCAATATTAATTTTCATAAAGGTATTTGTTAAGAATACCACCGGGTTGACCATATCCAACCCACCTAGTCTCCTTGTGCGGTAAGTAACCTCTCTCCTGATTAGGTTCAGCCTGTTTCCCCACAACATCTGGAAAAAGGCTGTAGACCGTACCCCAGAGAGACCCTGGCAAAACACAAACACTGCTTAGATACAAAAACACGGGAATCAGGTAGGCTTTGCACAGGTGAACCCTTTCCCTGAGGGATAAAGACCATCCCTTCCAACGGTCCACCTTTTGGGCGACATCTTTTAGTCTACTCTCCCAATTTTGCTGATGATAATCTCCATCCTGGGCAAAATCGATGCCTAAGATCTTTACAGACTTCTGGGGTTCTGGAAGAGTGCCCTGGAGATCGAAGACAGGATCACCTTCCCCCAGCCAGAGAGTCTCACATTTGTCCCGGTTGATCTGAGACCCAGAAACCTCTGAATAGCGGTCCACCTCCGACATCACCCAGCTCACCTCCTTTTCCGAAGAGGCAAGAATGGAGACATCATCGGCGTACGCCACCACCTTCAGAGATGGCCCCCGCACCGCCAGTTTCATCCCCACCCCCGCCAATGGTCCACGATCTACCCTTCTAATGAAGGGATCAATCGCAAACACATACAGCAAAGGGCTTAAAGGACATCCCTGGCGGACACCAGAAGCCACCTCAAAAGGTCGACCCGACCAACCGTTAATCAACGGGAAACTCTCCGCCCCATTGTACAAAGTTTTTAACCAGTCTACAAACCTCCCGGGTAGACCATACCACAAGAAAACGGACCACAGGTACTCATGGTTCACCCGGTCAAAAGCTTTCGCCTGGTCCAAGGATAACAGAAACCCTTTCCAACGGCCCGCCCTGCCCCGCTCCACGGCTTCTCGGACACCGAGAACGGCGCTAAAAGCGCTCCGACCGGGAACAGAGCAGTGCTGAGCCTCAGAAAGAAGTCTCGGTGCAAACTTCACCAATCTGCAGAAAAGTATTTTTGCCAGAATCTTCCCGTCCACATTGAGAAGCGATATGGGTCTCCAGTTCTCAATGCGGGATGGATCTTTACCCTTTGACAGAATAATCAGGGCTGACCTACCCATTGACTTTGGCAGAGTGCCCGAGGAAAGACACTCGTTAAACACCTCGGTCAAGAGAGGAACTAATTGTTCCTTGAAAGCCTTGTACCACTCGGATGTTAAGCCATCCGGACCTGGCAATTTCTTGGGCCTAAGCCCATCAATGGCCAGTCCCACTTCCTCTTGCCTGATAGGTTCTGCCAATACATCAAGAGAGGGGTCTATTCCTGCCTTGGGAATAGCTTCAGCCAAGAAAGCTGAAAAACTGTCCCGATTTAGTTCTTTCCTACCCAAGAGGTGAGAGTAGAAAGACCTGACGACCTCCAGGATCCCTGATTTGGACCTATTCAGGGAACCCGTACTGTCGACCAGGCCTACCACAAATTTACTTTTTACTGCCATCTTACAGTTTCCAAAGGGGTCGGGTGAGCGGTACTTCCCGAAATCCCTTTCAGCTACCAAAGAGGCGTATCTATCATACTAACACCTCTTGAGCAAGGATTTCACACGAGAGATATCCTCACGGCTACCCCCCGTCGAAACCAGTCTTTCAAATTTCTTCCTCAGTTCCTGGTACAGACAGTATCTGTCCCAGCTCCTGAGGTTAGAAAGCTCACGGAAAAACCTTGCCGTCCTTTTTTTCAATATCTCCCACCACTCCGACTTACTGTTGCAGAGGTCCACCAAGGGATCCTGGCTCTGAAGGAAATCCTCAAAGGACTGTCTTATTGTCACTTCTTCCAGGAGAGATGAATTCAGCTTCCACATACCTCTGCCCATACAGGGAGTCTCTGCAACATTCAAAGAGAAAATAATCAAACAGTGGTCGGAGAATTCCACTTCCACGGCTTCTAAAGCCGAGAAAACAGCCTCCTCCTTTAAATAAAACCTATCTATTCTAGACCTACGATTTCCCTGATGAAAGGTGAAATCCACGTGGTCTGGCTTATGCCGCAAATGGGCGTCCACCAGACGAGTATCCTCAACTATCCTAGACAACACAACGCTATCAGCATCCAGCCCACCTTTGGAGCCTCCCCTATCACAGGCCCTCGTCACATTGTTGAAGTCCCCTCCAAAGATCACTTGCCGGCTGGTAAAAAGAAAAGGCTTAATCCTTATGAGGAGACACTTGCGGTCCCATTTACTCTGTGGGCCGTAGATGTTTATTGGTCTCAATTCTTGTCTCCCCATGAGGACAGCTAAAATCAGGCACCTCCCCATTTCTAACTCGATTATCCTCCTGCATTCCACTCTTTCGGCGGTCTTAAAAAGTACCGCCACCCCGCTACGTGGCTCGGCCGCAAGAGACCAGAAAGACGGACCTAGCCGCCATTCTCGCTTGGCTTTTGCCAGCAGAGTTGTACTTGTTAACCAGGTCTCTTGCAAAAACAAAATATCAGCTTCAATACGGCTGAAAAAATCAAAGGCCAGGAAACGAGCTGTGTCTGACTTAATACTGGCAACGTTAATGCTTGCCAGTGTCAACGGGGTGAGTTCCGCCATCATTGATGATCGAGTTAGATAGCCTTCTTTTTCCCCACCCCACCACCATCAGCATTTTCATCTGAACCATCACACTCCTTCTGTCTTTTCAAACATACAGAGACATCCATACCATCCTTTTTGCCCAAGGTTCCAGGCTTGGCCCCCCCTCCAGAAGGTAATTTACCCCCCAAAGGACAGGGCCCGGCAGCCTGCAAGGAGGCCCCCACGCCTTCTGGCACCACACCCTCCTCCCCCCCAGCTGAAGCAGTTGGGGGATCCTCGTCAAGGGCCTGGTACCGATTAGAGACTTCCACCAGAGGGGACCCAGTTGATCCTTCCTTAGGCCTCTGGTCAAGGATGAGTGGGACAGATGGGTCCCACTCCAGAGAGGGCTTACGACCCTCTCCTTTCTTCTTCTTCTTACTCCGCTTGTTCCTCCTACCCTCCAACCATGCTCTGCCACCCTCGTCCAAGCTTTCGCCGTACGAGGAGACAGGGTTGGCAGATGGGTTAGCCTCCACAGGTTGGGCCTCTGGTTCCCCATCGTTGCTGTACCCCGGGTCACTACAACCGGGATCCTCAGCCAGACCAGCCGAAAGACCAGCTGAAGGGTCAGCTGCCACCTGTTCCCTATCCTTGCGGCGTTGTTCTAGCCGCCTGATCTTGGACGGCCTTTGCTTCTTCGGATCATGCCTGCTTCTTTCAGCGCTAATAGTTCCAGCGCTTGTCCCCTCACCAACTGATTCAGTCCCGCGGCTAGTGCCTGCCTGATCTTGAGCCCGGCCCTGAACCCTGTTGGCGAAGGCAAGCGGACAGCGACTAAACGGGTGACCTAGGTCCCCACAGAGGTTGCACCGGATCCACCTACAAGATGCGGCAAGATGACCAGTGTCCCCACACTTCGCACACATGCGAACATCGCATTGTGCGCTGAAGTGGGTGGGACTGCCGCACTTGTGACAGACCTTTGGCTGGCCCCTATAGAACACCATAATCCTATCCCTTCCTATGAAGGCAGAGGAGGGAATATGAGCAACAGAATTGCCCCGATCAAACAGCTCCACGCTGAAGGTCCAGGCACCTGACCAGATGCCATGCTCATCGAGCACCTTGGCGGGGAACTGCCCCACCCTACCATATCGACTAAGCCAAGTCATGATGTCAACACTAGACAATGATTCATTACAGGTCAAAACGGTCACTGTCTTCACAGTCGATTGGCGGGTGATGGCGTCGACGGCAAAACCCTGCCACTCCGGGGTGTTCTTCATCAGCTCATATTTAGACCAGAAGAGCTCCAAACCCTCCGGCCTAACAGAGCTGACGTCGAACATAGCGGTGCCGTATAGATGTATGAGCGCAAAGATGTCATTTGCGACAAACCCCGCCCCCAGGAGAAGTTCCACAACAGTCTTCCTAGAAGGAACTGCTGCTTCCTTACTCCTCCAATAGAGACGGGCCACATTCCTACGGTCCCTCCCCGGTGTGGGGTGAGTCCATACGATCTCACCCCTCCTTTGTTCTCGGAAGGCCCTAAAACCATGCCTTTCTGTCCAAAAGGCCAGGTCAACCGACCCTCCCTCTACCTGTATGGAAGTCCCCGGTCCTTTTTTTAGGGCCTGCAGGAGGCGCCGTTGCAAATCACCCCCACCCCCGCCCGAAACCTTGGGCACAGAGTCACCCGAAACAACACCTGCATACGTCTTTGTTTTTGCCATCCTCTCTCTCACATCCTTCCTCATTGCTTCCTTCCGCATAACTTCCTCCTGTTCATCCACTTCCGTATCCGCAATATACTCCTCAATCAAAGCTTCCTCATCCACCATCTCAATTTCTCCCTCATCCACAATCCCATTCACCAGTTCATTTGTATCCTCATTTATAACCTCATTCACGTACTCATTCACCCCCACAGCCACCTGCACATCATTACCCACAATCCCTTTCACAACCACATTTGCATCCATATTTGTTTTTGCATCACCTTTCACTCCCCCTGGACTGGTCGGGTTCCCTAAAGAGACCGGAGAATCACTGGGGGCGGGCCCTGAGGAGCCCCCCGCAAAACCTGCAGGGGACTCCCCACCTCCCGCACCCTCCACGGCCCGAACAGTCCTGGGATAATCGACCATAGTGTTCTCCCCAGGTTCCAAAGTCTTTACACCTTCCACTGAATTTAATGGTCTTTTCACAATATCAACAGTTTTATCAGTTTCTAATGCTTTCTTCTCCTCTTTCTCAGCACCACCACCTTGAACCTTGTCCACAATCATCACATCCTTGTCCGCCACACTGTTTGGGGTTTTACCCCCTGCGCTTCTTGTGACCACCCTACCACTACAGGAAGGGGGGGCACCTCCCGTCACCATCTTAGAATTAATCTCCCGCACTGTTTGACCCGCTTCCACTACAGGAACCGGGCTGGGCACAGCAGAGGATTCAAAAGGCACAAATCGAAGCACTTCTTCCTTTACAGTTTTATTTTTCTCCTTTGTGATTTTCACCATCTCATCCTCAGGGACCTCCTCATCCCCAAAATACAGTCTGCCCACCGGGGACTCCAGCTGCCTGACTTCTAGCATTAGCCTTCCCCCAGACCCGCTTTCATCCCCGGAGGCGGCCGCAATCAGGTCTGAGGGGTCCCCCTGGCCACAAGGCAGAGAGTCCGCCTCCGAATCCTGTGTTCCAGGTACCACCTTCCCCTGGCTTCCAGCCTGCTGCCCTGACAGACTGGGGCCAGGCGTACCGGACAGTCCAGACATGCCCTCAAACTTGCAGTCATTCCTGAATTTCTCCATGAAAGGGCCGCCATTTTCCTCAATGGCGGCCCTCTTCTCCTCCAAAACTGCGATTATCTCCTCCAACTTCACCAGTCTGGAGGAGAGGATTGCCTTCTTTGTTTTAGGCGCCATTTTAACTTGCGTTTGTACATTTTTATATTCCTCATTTAGTCTTTTTAATTCCCTCTTGACCTCCTCACGCATGTTCAAAAAATATGCTACCCGGGAGGAAAAGGTTTTTGAAGACTCCTTAGGGCCCAAAGTACCCCAATTGTGCAGTCTCTCAACCGCTGGGCAGGAAGAACCCCCGACACCAGGCTTCTTTACAGTAACTTTGTTGCCGGGCTGAGGCACCGACACAGACACACCACATGCTGAATCACCTACCTCAGCCTCTGGCCTCGTCACCTTCTCCACGGCCTTCCCTGTATCCCGTCCCACAGTCCGTCCGGCAGCTTGTCCAGCCACTGTACCTTTCATGTGTTCACCCGCTGCTTGTGCAGCAGCGGGCCTTTCCACAGCATCCTGCTTTCTCGTGTGCTAACTCAAATTGTCCAGAGAGGATCCCAAGCTGGCTGCTCTCCTGGGACCCCTCCGGACACCACATGGTACTCCTTTGGGCTCACTGCTGGGATCACAGCCGCTCCTAGCAGCAGGGCCCCTCCTGCCCACGGCACTTGCGGGGCTGCCCTCCATAGCCTGCAACCTTGCGGCCGCTTGCTGCGGAGTCTTCATATCCGCGTCGTCGTCCACCTCCAGTAGCACCGACGTATCCAAACCCAGGTCTCCAGTCCTGGAGGCCCTCCTCTCCACTCGCGCATCTCCGCCGCGGCTGCCGACACGTGGTGATGAACGCAGGCAGCCGGAGGCCCGGGGATCCATACCGGGAGAAACTGCCACCCCCTGGGGAAAGGGTAGCAATTACCCCGGCAAAAAAACGCTGGTAAGCCTCCCGGGACCTCACACACCCACAAACAACAGGAAACAGGAACAGGAAGGAACAGCAACTCCTCCCACCACTTCTCCTGTCCTGTATACTGGGTGTAATTCTGAGTATCTGCTCTTATTCTGTATATATTGTGGGGGTTTTAACTCTGTCACTATGCACACATACACACGTGTCAGTTCAGTCTTCACCACAGGCAGTGTTTATTTCAGCAAACAAAAGTAGACATGTCCAAACTTTAGCTTTAAGCTTTCTTCAGCCCACACATATTGCATAACATAAAGTCCCACATTTTGTGTTCAGTCCAAATCGGATAACAAAACAATATGATCTCACTGCTCTCTGGGGTCTTTCAGAGACCAATTCCTCCCTCTTAGCTTGTTCAGCTTTTAGTTAGCCTGTGCACACTTAGGACTCTTTTAATTTGAAAAATAAATAAATAACAAAAGGCCATAACAATATCTATACACAGAAACAAAACACATTACTAAACCCACCCCGACCAGTCCACCACCCCACTAGAACCTACAATACTATTCACACTTAAAACACTTTCATAACCCCATACTATACATATGTACATATTTACATCTTACACGTATATATAAAATCCATAAAATATATACACAATATACATAAACTATACACAAACTATATACAAATTATATACAATTTATAGAACTAAATCTAACTAACCCACCACCAGTCCACAGCAAATATGCAAACTGATAACCCCCAAAGTTCCAAGGGGATAAAACCCCGAGCTTTGAGAAGTCCTAGTCTTTCCCCAGTCGGACTGGGGTCAGTCAGTTTACAACAAACAAAAACACCCTTTTTTTTTTTAATTTTTAATTTTATTTTTATTTATTTTTATATATATATATATATATATAAATATATATATATATATATATATATATGTAATTTGTGGTCAGGGCTAGGACAACGTCGGCGCACGCAGAGAAACCTGCCCTGAACATAGTGGCTGAATTGTGCCAGGAGCCACGGGCGCGGGTACATCAGTGAAAAAGGGGGCATACCTGAAGGGAGCTTTGAGAAAAAGGGCGGGAGGGAGGGGCGTGAGGCTCGGGCGCCTGGCTGAGCGGCAGGTAGGGGGATAAATAGCCAGACGCCCCTCCCACAAATGCAGGCTGTTAACAGCCTTACTATTTGTGGTCAGGGCTAGGACAACGTCGGCGCACGCAGAGAAACCTGCCCTGAACATAGTGGCTGAATTGTGCCGGGAGCCACGGGCGCGGGTACACCAGTGAAAAAGGGGGCAAAATAACATCAGTTAGGTACAACACTTTATCGCAAACTACAAAGCCAGTGATCGAAAGGCACGAGATATCTCTACTTGAGGATTGGGTATATACCTAGTAAAGCAGGAGGACCGCCACCGCCCCATGGACCGGATGACATGAGCTGGCACCTGATGCCGAGAAGCAGCGGAGGCTACCCCTATGCGACATGAGTGGCCCGAAATTACCTTGGGGTCATAGCCTAGACCCTGGGCGAGGACCCGGATGAAAGATATAAACTGAGAGGTGCTGAGAGGCTTGCCTGCGTGTGGCAGGAGCGGGCTATCTGGTGATGAACCTTGGATGAGGGCTAGCAGTTGATGCAGCACCTGAACTGGACACCAATCGTTCCACGTGGGACAGAATTTAACCTCGGAAGGGGGTCCCGTCTGACTGGTTTTTGGTGGAAGGTAGCAGGGGAGTGTAATGGCCCTGGCCCTATAACAGATGCTGCTTCAGAGGATGGTTATGGCGATTTGGACCCGCCAGAACCTCACCGGGCCGGAGGAATCCATAAAAGGTGAGAAACATGGCCGCTTTCAAAATCAGGCTAGTGAAGGGCCCAAAAGGATTACCAACCAATGACGAAGAAAGATCCCTGAACGATTTACCGGACACTGGTTGCCTATGGCTCACGGACCCCTTCCCCTCCTTTTGAATACCCCGAAGGGTGGCTTTAGAAAACGAAGATAGACGCTGACAACCTGGGCGATCCAGGGACACTGACAACCTGGGCGATCCAGGGACACTGACAACCTGGGCGATCCAGGGACACTGACAACCTGGGCGATTCAGGGACACTGACAACCTGGGCGACCCAGGGACACTGACAACCTGGGCGATCCAGGGACACTGACAACCTGGGCAATCCAGGGACACTGACAACCTGGGTGATCCAGGGACACTGACAACCTGGGCGATCCAGGGACACTGACAACCTGGGCGATCCAGGGACACTGACAACCTGGGCGATCCAGGGACACTGACAACCTGGGCGATCCAGGGACACTGACAACCTGGGCGATCCAGGGACACTGACAACCTGGGCGATCCAGGAACACTGACAACCTGGGCGATCCAGGAACATTGACAACCTGGGCAATCCAGGGACCCAGAAAAAACGGAAAGACCAGGAGACAGAAGCAAATTTGAGACAGAAACAAAACCCGCTGTGTTAAAACAGTAAAGTGTAAACAACCCCTGCACCTAGACCACCAATTCTGGTATTATGATGGTGTAAGATTATAATTTAGATATATATATATATTTTTTTTTTTTATAAAACAGCCTATGTATAGCTGCACTGAGTTAAAACGGCACATGCAATCAATGTACAGCCATTTGCTGTTAAGCAGATTAAGGCTTTAAAGGGGTGAATCTCTGCAGGCTGTATAATTGCCCCAGTGCTGCGCTATAATAAATGTTTACAGACATGGAAAACTTTGGAAAGTAATATGCCGAATCCAAAACCCTTTTCCCATGAGATAAAATTAGCCTCAGACCTTTCAGATTTTCACCCCGTTTTGAAACAGTCGGGGCAGAACAACTAACTGAGCTTTAATTCCTGTATGACACATGTCCTGAGCCGGCATGTGACCGGCGGGACATGACACTAGGATGCCGCTCCCCCAACCCAGCCGCCTGTAATTCCGTGGGCGGAACATACTGGGGGAGAGCGGCATCTCAACCCCGCACTCAAGGGGCTAGAGACCAGGCCGGACGTGATACACGGCTGGAGCGGGGCCAGCTGAGCCCCGATTACCTGCAAGCTGGCGTGTGGTGATGCGGATGTCGGCGGCACGTGCACGCGGTAACACGGGAAGAACAGACACTGACCGGAAGAGGGAGCGCGATGCCGCAGTGAAGCGTGAGGCTCGGGCGCCTGGCTGAGCGGCAGGTAGGGGGATAAATAGCCAGACGCCCCTCCCACAAATGCAGGCTGTTAACAGCCTTACTATATATAATAGAAAAGAAAAAAAAGAAAAATATATAATATATAATAGAAAAGAAAAAAAAGAAAAAAATATTCACTCCCTCCTGCCTCCCAGCCCCCCTCCCAACCTAACTAAACCCCACTATAAACTTAACAATACTAATATAATACTAATATAATAATATATTATCACAATACTAACATAATACAAAACATACCTATAAATACACTATAAATACAATATAGATACAATATAGACACTGTAATACTATTACACCTAAACCAGCTATGGTTCGGTACCCGTAAGTCTTTCCATACTTACATTACTGCAAAACAAAACAAAAACCTATAAGTGTGCTATATCAGTCCACCACCAGGAAAAGAGTACTACTCAGCTAAGGAACCCCAAAACAGAAGCCCCTCCACAGACGAGAGTCCTTGGGGTCCCCCCACCTTTCGTACTCAAGAGAGCGTACCTTCACCAGGTCACCCATGATGTTCCTATATACCGTCTCCACCGGGAGGATTTTGTGACTCTTCGTTGACACTAGACACCGTGCACACCAAATGTGGTGCCTAACCACTGCACTAACTACGAATAAAGTGCGACGGTCCCTCCCACCAAGGTCTTTGAAAGCCCCATAGGCCCACTCCGCATAGGACAGGGCGGCCAGACTAGACCAACCGATGGAAGCTCCCACCCTTTTGTATACCTCTATATTAAAGAGACAATGAAGTAAGAAGTGGTCCATGGTTTCCAGCAGGTTACCACACTCCTCCCGGGGACAACCCCTTTCCTCGGAGATTCTACACTTCACATTGTCCCTTACATATAGCTTACCATGGAAGCAGCGCCAAGTCACATCCCAAACTTTCTTAGGGATCCTTTCTGAATTCAACAAAGAAAGCCCACCCTCCAGATCCTGACTTGGGCAGTCCCTCAAGGCCAGTGGGGCCCGAAAAAGGTAAGATAGAACCTTCCTGTCAAGGGAAAACCTTGACATGGTCTCCACCTCTCCCTTCCCCAGACCCCACCGTTTCAGGATTCTCAGAACCGGGGCAACATAAGCCGGGAGATATCCATGTGACTCACGTAGGTCTTTCACTCGCCCTCCTGTCTCCCATTCCTGGAAGAAAGGCCGAAACCATTCTCTACAGGAAATTACCCACAAAGAAGCCCTCTCTTTCCAGAGGTTTGCAATATTAATTTTCAAAAAGGTATTTGTTAAGAATCCCACCGGGTTGACCATATCCAACCCACCTAGTCTCCTTGTGCGGTAAGTAACCTCTCTCCTGATTAGGTTCAGCCTGTTTCCCCACAACATCTGGAAAAAGAGGCTGTAGACCGTACCCCAGAGAGACCCTGGCAAAACACAAACACTGCTTAGATACAAAAGCACGGGAATCAGGTAGCCTTTGCACAGGTGAACCCTTTCCCTGAGGGATAAAGACCATCCCTTCCAACGGTCCACCTTTTGGGCGACATCTTTTAGTCTACTCTCCCAATTTTGCTGATGATAATCTCCATCCTGGCCAAAATCGATGCCTAAGATCTTTACAGACTTCTGGGGTTCTGGAAGAGTGCCCTGGAGATCAAAGACAGGATCCCCTTCCCCCAGCCAGAGAGTCTCACATTTGTCCCGGTTGATCTGAGACCCAGAAACCTCTGAATAGCGGTCCACCTCCGACATCACCCAGCTCACCTCCTCTTCCGAAGAGGCAAGAATAGAGACATCATCGGCGTACGCCACCACCTTCAGAGATGGCCCCCGCACAGCCAGTTCCATCCCCACCCCCGCCAATGGTCCACGATCTACCCTTCTAATGAAGGGATCAATCGCAAACACATACAGCAAAGGGCTTAAAGGACATCCCTGGCGGACACCAGAAGCCACCTCAAAAGGTCGACCTGACCAACCGTTAATCAATGGGAAACTCTACGCCCCTTTGTACAAAGGTTTTAACCAGTCTACTAACCTCCCGGGTAGACCATACCACAAGAAAACGGACCACAGGTACTCATGGTTCACCCGGTCAAAAGCCTTCGCCTGGTCCAAGGATAACAGAAACCCTTTCCAAAGTCCCACCCTGCCCCGCTCCACGGCTTCTCGGACACCGAGAACGGAGCTAAAAGCGCTCCGACCGGGAACAGAGCAGTGCTGAGCCTCAGAAAGAAGTCTTGGTGCAAACTTCACCAATCTGCAGAAAAGTATTTTTGCCAGAATCTTCCTGTCCACATTGAGAAGCGATATGGGTCTCCAGTTCTCAATGCGGGATGGATCTTTACTCTTTGACAGAATAATCAGGGCTGACTTACCCATTGACTTTGGCAGAGTGCCCGAGGAAAGACACTCGTTAAACACCTCGGTCAAGAGAGGAACTAATTGTTCCTTGAAAGCCTTGTACCACTCGGATGTTAAGCCATCCGGACCTGGCGATTTCTTGGGCCTAAGCCCATCAATGGCCAGTCCCACTTCCTCTTGCCTGATAGGTTCTGCCAATACATCAAGAGAGGGGTCTATTCCTGCCTTGGGAATAGCTTCAGCCAAGAAAGCTGAAAAACTGTCCCGATTTAGTTCTTTCCTACCCAAGAGGTGAGAGTAGAAAGACCTGACGACCTCCAGGATCCCTGATTTGGACCTATTCAGGGAACCCGTACTGTCGACCAGGCCTACCACAAATTTACTTTTTACTGCCATCTTACAGTTTCCAAAGGGGTCGGGTGAGCGGTACTTCCCGAAATCCCTTTCAGCTACCAAAGAGGCGTATCTATCATACTGACACCTCTTGAGCAAGGATTTCACACGAGAGATATCCTCACGGCTACCCCCCGTCGAAACCAGTCTTTCAAATTTCTTCCTCAGTTCCTGGTACAGACAGTATCTGTCCCAGCTCCTGAGGTTAGAAAGCTCACGGAAAAACCTCGCCGTCCTTTTTTTCAATATCTCCCACCACTCCGACTTACTGTTGCAGAGGTCCACCAAGGGATCCTGGCTCTGAAGGAAATCCTCAAAGTACTGTCTTATTGTCACTTCTTCCAGGAGAGATGAATTCAGCTTCCACATACCTCTGCCCATACAGGGAGTCTCTGCAACATTCAAAGAGAAAATAATCAAACAGTGGTCGGAGAATTCCACTTCCACGGCTTCTAAAGCCGAGAAAACAGCCTCCTCCTTTAAGGACTGTCTTTAAGGACTGTCTTATTGTCACTTCTTCCAGGAGAGATGAATTCAGCTTCCACATACCTCTGCCCATACAGGGAGTCTCTGCAACATTCAAAGAGAAAATAATCAAACAGTGGTCGGAGAATTCCACTTCCACGGCTTCTAAAGCCGAGAAAACAGCCTCCTCCTTTAAATAAAACCTATCTATTCTAGACCTACGATTTCCCTGATGAAAGGTGAAATCCACGTGGTCTGGCTTATGCCGCAAATGGGCGTCGACCAGACGAGTATCCTTAACTATCCTAGACAACACAACGCTATCAGCATCCAGCCCACCTTTGGAGCCTCCCCTATCACAGGCCCTCGTCACATTGTTGAAGTCCCCTCCAAAGATCACTTGCCGGCTGGTAAAAAGAAAAGGATTAATCCTCATGAGGAGACACTTGCAGTCCCACTTATTCTGTGGGCCGTAGATGTTTATTAGTCTCAATTCTTGTCTCCCCATGAGGACATCTAAAATCAGGCACCTCCCCATTTCTAACTCGATTATCCTCCTGCATTCCACTCTTTCGGCGGTCTTAACCTCTTTCCGTCCGCCCATAGGATATAAACGTCCTATGGGTGGACCTCTATTTCTGAAAGCACGTTTTAAAACGTCCTTTCAGAAATAGCAGCTGCACGCTAACCGTGCAGCTGCTGATCGGGTTGCCCGCTGTCAGTGACAGCAGGGCAACCCAGAGAGAAGGCAGGGACAGTGCCCAGGTGTCCCTGCCTTCCGGATCACTGCAGACACAGCGCTCACCGAGTGCTGTGTATGCAGAGCAGGAAGCGCTGTGCGCTTCCTGTTCCGGCCCGGCGGTCATGTGACCGCCGGGACCGAGAGTGCAGGAGCTGTGTGAGGTCTGTCAGAGACCTTGATCAGCCCTGCTCTGAGGCTGTACAGCGCAGAATCATGCTGTACAGCCTCTCTGGGGGGTGCATTTCTTCTGTAACTGGGGCTACTATGTCAGCCCCAGTTACAGGAGAAATCAACAGTGAAAAAAAAAAAAAGAAAAAGTGAAGCAAATGTCCCCCAGAGGTCTTGTATGACCTTATGGGGGACGAAAAGTGTAAAATATAAAATAAAAAATAAAGGGTTGAAAAAATAAAATCAAAAAAAGTTTCACATGTAAAAAAAAAAAAAGTCCCCAAGTAAGGAATAAAAAATAAATTTTAAAAATAGAAAAAATAAAATAAAATAGACATATTTGGTATTGCCGCGTCCGTAAAAACCAGCTCTATAAAAATATCACATGACCTAACCCCTCGGGTGAACACCGTAAAAAAACAAAACAAGCAATTTTTGTCACCTTGCATCACAAAAGGTGCAACACCAAGTGATCAAAAACGCGTATGTCCCACAAAATGGTACCAATAAAACCGTCACCTCATCCTGCAAAAAATGAGCCCCTACATAAGAAAATCTCAAAAAAAAAAAAACTATAGCTCTATAAAACTTTCATAAATGAGAAAAATTATACATATTAGCTATTGCCGCGTCCGTAACAATCTGCTCTATAAAAATGTCACTTGACTGAACCCCTCAGGTGAACGCTGTCAAAATAAATAAATAGAAACTGTGCTAAAACAACAAATTTTTTGGTCACCTTGCCCCATAAAGTGTTATAATGAATGATCAAAAAATCATATGTACCCAAAAATAGTACTACTAAAACTGGCACCTTATCCCCTAGTTTCCAAAATGGGGTCACTTCTTGGGAGTTTCTACTGTAAGGGTGCATCAGGGGACTTCAAATGGGACATGGCATCTAAAAACCATGTGGAGTTCCTTTTCTTCTGCGCCCTGCCGTGTGCCCATACAGCAGTTTATGACCACATGTGGGGTGTTTCTGTAAACCGCAGAATCTGGGTAATAAATATTGAGTTTTGTTTGGCTGTTAACCATCGATGTGTTAAAGAAAAAATTGGATTAAAATGGAAAATCTGCCCAAAAAGTGAAATTTAAAAATTTGATCTCCATTTTCCTTTAATTCTTGTGGAACACATAAAGGGTTAACAAAGTTTGTAAAATAGGTTTTGAATACCTTGAGGGGTGTAGTTTCTACAATGAGGTCATTTATGGGGGTATCCACTATGTAGGCCCCACAAAGTGACTTCAGACCTGAACTGGTCCTTATAAAGTGGGTTTTGGCAATTTTCTTAAAAATTTGAAGAATTGCTTCTAAACTTCTAAGCCTTCTAACGTCCTAAAAAAATAAAATAACATTTCCAAAATGATGCCAACATAAAGTAGACATATGGGGAATGTTAAGTAATAAATATTTTATGAGGTATCACTTTCACAGCAGAGAAATTGAAATTTAGAAAATTGCAAATTTTTCTAATTTTTGGGTAAATTTGGGATTTTTTCATAAATAAAGGTGAAATACAATGTGTCACGAGAAAACAATCTCTGAATGACTTGGATAAATAAAGGCGTTCCAAAGTTATTACCACATAAAGTGAGATATGTCAGTTTTGCAAAATTAGGCCTGGTCAGGAAGGGGGCAAATGGCCCAGATGGGAAGTGGTTAAAAAGTACCGCCACCCCGCTACGTGGCTCGGCTGCAAGAGACCAGAAAGACGGACCTAGCAGCCATCCTCGCTTGGCTTTTGCCAGCAGAGTTGTACTTGTTAGCCAGGTCTCTTGCAAAAACAAAATATCAGCTTCAATACGGCTGAAAAAATCAAAGGCCAGGAAACGAGCTGCGTCTGACTTAATACTGGCAACGTTAATGCTTGCCAGTGTCAACGGGGTGAGTTCCGCCATCATTGATGATCGAGTTAGATAGCCTTCTTTTTCCCCACCCCACCACCATCAGCATTTTTATCTGAACCATCACACTCCTTCTGTCTTTTCAAACATACAGAGACATCCATACCATCCTTTTTGCCCAAGGTTCCAGGCTTGGCCCCCCCCCCAGAAGGTAATTTACCCCCCAAAGGACAGGGCCCGGCAGCCTGCGAGGAGGCCCCCACGCCTTCTGGCACCACACCCTCCTCCCCCCCAGCTGAAGCAGTTGGGGGATCCTCGTCAAGGGCCTGGTACCGATTAGAGACTTCCACCAGAGGGGACCCAGTTGATCCTTCCTTAGGCCTCTGGTCAAGGATGAGTGGGACAGATGGGTCCCACTCCAGAGAGGGCTTACGACCCTCTCCTTTCTTCTTCTTCTTACTCCGCGTGTTCCTCCTACCCTCCAACCACGCTCTGCCACCCTCGTCCAAGCTTTCGCCGTACGAGGAGACAGGGTTGGCGGATGGGTTAGCCTCCACAGGTTGGGCCTCTGGTTCTCCATCGTCGCTGTACCCCGGGTCACTACAACCGGGATCCTCAGCCAGACCAGCTGAAGGGTCAGCTGCCACCTGTTCCCTATCCTTGCGGCGTTGTTCTAGCCGCCTGATCTTGGACGGCCTTTGCTTCTTCGGATCCTGCCTGCTTCTTCCAGCGCTAGTAGTTCCAGTGCTTGTCCCCTCACCAACTGATTCAGTCCCGGCAGCAGGCTCCTCCCGAACCACAGACCCAGCCTCGCGGCTAGTGCCTGCCTGATCTTGAGCCCGGCCCTGAACCCTGTTGGCGAAGGCAAGCGGACAGCGACTGAACGGCAAGATGACCAGTGTCCCCACACTTCGCACACATGCGAACATCGCATTGTGCGCTGAAGTGGGTGGGACTGCCGCACTTGTGACAGACCTTTGGCTGGCCCCTATAGAACACCATAATCCTATCCCTTCCTATGAAGGCAGAGGAGGGAATATGAGCAACAGAATTGCCCCGATCAAACAGCTCCACGCTGAAGGTCCAGGCACCTGACCAGATGCCATGCTCATCGAGCACCTTGGCGGGGAACTGCCCCACCCTACCATATCGACTAAGCCAAGTCATGATGTCTACACTAGACAGTGATTCATTACAGGTCAAAACGGTCACTGTCTTCACAGTCGATTGGCGGGTGATGGCCTCGACGGCAAAACCCCGCCACTCCGGGGTGTTCTTCATCAGCTCATATTTAGACCAGAAAAGCTCCAAACCCTCCGGCCTAACAAAGCTGACGTCGAACATAGCGGTGCCATGGGATGTATGAGCGCAAAGATGTCATTTGCGACAAACCCCGCCCCCAGAAGAAGTTCCACAACAGTCTTCCTAGAAGGAACTGCTGCTTCCTTACTCCTCCAATAGAGACGGACCACATTCCTACGGTCCCTCCCCGATGTGGGGTGAGTCCATACGATCTCACCCCTCCTTTGTTCTCGGAAGGGTCTAAAACCATGCCTTTCTGTCCAAAAAGCTAGGTCAACCGACCCTCCCTCTACCTGTATGGAAGTCCCCGGTCCTTTTTTTAGGGCCTCCAGCAGGCGCCGTTGCAAGTCACCCCCGCCCAAAACCTTGGGCAAAGAGTCACCTGAAACAACACCCGCATACGTCTTTGTTTTTGCCATCCTCTCTCTCACATCCTTCCTCATTGCTTCCTTCCGCATAACTTCCTCCTCTTCATCTACTTCCGTATCCGCGATATACTCCTCAATCAAAGCATCCTCATCCACCATCTCAATTTCTCCCTCATCCACAATCCCATTCACCAGTTCATTTGTATCCTCATTTATAACCTCATTCACGTACTCATTCACCCCCACAGCCACCTGCACATCATTACCCACAATCCCATTCACAACCACATTTGCATCCATATTTGTTTTTGCATCACCTTTCACTCCCCCTGGACTGGTCGGGTTCCCTAAAGAGACCGGAGAATCACTGGGGGCGGGCCCTGAGGAGCCCCCCGCAAAACCCGCAGGGACTCCCCACCTCCCGCACCCTCCACGGCCCGAACAGTCCTGGGATAATCGACCATAGTGTTCTCCCCAGGTTCCAAAGTCTTTACACCTTCCACTGATTTTAATGGTCTTTTCACAATATCAACAGTTTTATCAGTTTCTAATGCTTTCTTCTCCTCTTTCTGAGCACCACCACCTTGAACCTTGTCCACAATCATCACATCCTTGTCCGCCACACTGTTTGGGGTTTTACCCCCTGCGCTTCTTGTGACCACCCTACCACTACAAGAAGGGGGGGCACCTCCCGTCACCATCTTAGAATTAATCTCCCGCACTGTTTGACCCGATTCCACTACAGGAACCGGGCTGGGCACAGCAGCGGATTCAAAAGGCACAAATCGAAGCACTTCTTCCATTACAGTTTTATTTTTCTCCTTTGTGATTTTCACCATCTCATCCTCAGGGACCTCCTCATCTCCAAAAAACAGTCTGCCCACCGGGGACTCCAGCTGCCTGACTTCCAGCATTAGCCTTCCCCCAGACCCGCTTTCATCCCCGGAGGCGGCCGCAATCAGGTCTGAGGGGTCCCCCTGGCCACAAGGCAGAGAGTCCGCCTCCGAATCCTGTATTCCAGGTACCACCTTCCCCTGGCTCCCAGCCTGCTGCCCTGACAGACTGGGGCCAGGCGTACCGGACAGTCCAGACATGCCCTCAAACCTGCAGTCATTCCTGAATTTCTTTGTTTTAGGCGCCATTTTAACTTGCGTTTGTACATTTTTATATTCCACATTTAGTCTTTTTAATTCCCTCTTGACCTCCTCATGCATGTTCAAAAAATATGCTACCTGGGAGGAAAAGGTTTTTGAAGACTCCTTAGGGCCAAAAGTACCCCAATTGTGCAGTCTCTCAGCCGCTGGGCAGGAAGAACCCCCGACACCAGGCTTCTTTACAGGAACTTTGTCGCCGGGCTGAGGCACCGACACAGACACACCACATGCTGAATCACCTACCTCAGCCTCTGGCCTCATCACCTTCTCCACGGCCTTCCCTGTATCCCGTCCAGCAGCTTGTCCAGCCACTGTACCTTTCATTTTTTCGCCCGCTGCTTGTGCAGCAGCGGGCCTTTCCACAGCATCCTGCTTTCTTGCGTGCTTACTCAAATTGTCCAGAGAGGATTCCAAGCTGGCTGCTCTCCTGGGACCCCTCCGGACCCCACCTGGTACTCCTTTGGGCTCACTGCAGGGATCACAGCCGCTCCTAGCAGCAGGGCCTCTCCTGCCCGCGGCACTTGCAGGGCTGCCATTACTTGCGACCTTGCGGCCGCTTGCTGCGGAGTCTTCATATCTTTGTCGTCGTCCACCACCAGTAGCGCCGAGGTATCTAAGCCCAGATCTCCAGTCCTGGAGGCCCTCCTCTCCACTCGCGCATCTCCGCCGGGGCTGCCGACACGTGGTGATGAACGTCGGCAGCCGGAGGCCCGGGGATCCATACCGGGAGAAACCGCCACCCCCTGGGGAAAGAGTAGCAATTCCCCCTGCAAACAAAGCGCTGGTAAGCCTCCCGGACCTCACACACCCACAAACAACAGGAAACAGGAACAGGAAGGAACAGCAACTCCTCCCACTACTTCTCCTGTCCTGTATACTGGGTGTAATTCTTAGTATCTGCTGTTATTCTGTATATATGGACACAACACAGTACCACATCTCCTGTCCTGTATACTGGGTGTAATTCTTAGTATCTGCTGTTATTCTGTATACATGGACACAACACAGTACCACTTCTCGTGTTCTGTATACTAGGTGTTAATTTCAGTGTCTGCTCTTATTAGCTATATATGGACACTGCACAGTACCACTTCTCCTTTACACTGGGTGTAATTCTTAGTATCTGCTCTTATTCTGTATGTATGAACAATGTACAGTGCCACTTCTCCTGTCCTGTATACTGGGTGTAATTCTAAGTATCTGCTCTTATTCTGTATACATTGTGGGGGTTTTAACTCCGTCACTATGCACACATACACACGTGTCAGTTCAGTCTTCACCACAGGCAGTGTTTATTTCAGCAAACAAAAGTAGACATGTCCAAACTTTAGCTTTAAGCTTTCTTCAGCCCACACATATTGCATAACATAAAGTCCCACATTTTGTGTTCAGTCCAAATCGGATAACAAAACAATATGATCTCACTGCTCTCTGGGGTCTTTCAGAGACCAATTCCTCCCTCTTAGCTTGTTCAGCTTTCAGTTAGCCTGTGTACACTTAGGAAACCACAACTTAGGAAAACCCTGGATGGAGTATGGAGGTGACCTGTCCCACCCAATCTCTGGTCACTCCTAAAACCCGGACCCAAAATCCACTTTAACGAAAACCTCCCAGCAACCTAATGTTACTGGTATACTTATTTCCGGGAATTATATCACTGAGGCATACATTCTCAGTTAGATGTACCGGCCATCCACGATTCTCCCCTCTGGGCTACTACAATATGGACACTGCACAGTACCACTTCTCCTGTTCTGTATACTGGGTGTAATTCTTAGTATCTGCTGTTATTCTGTATACATGGACACAACACAGTACCACTTCTTGTGTTCTGTATACTAGGTGTTAATCTGAGTGTCTGCTCTTATTAGCTATATATGGACACTGCACAGTACCACTTCTCGTGTTCTGTATACTAGGTGTTAATCTCAGTGTCTGCTCTTATTGGCTATATATGGACACTGCACAGTACCACTTCTCGTGTCTTTATATATTGGGTATGATTCTCAGAGTCTGCTTTTATTCTGTATACGTGGACACTGAACAGTACCACTTCTCCTATCCTTTATGCTGGGTGGAATTCTTAGTATCTCCTATTATTCTCTAAATAAGGACACTCCACAGTAACACTTGTCTTGTCCTGTATACTGGATGTAATTCTCATTATCTCCTGTTATTCTCTATATATGGACACTGCACAGTACCCCTTCTCCTGTCCTGTATACTGGGTGTAATTCTCAGTATCTGCTCTTTTTCTGTATATACGGACAATGCACAGTACCACTTCTCCTCTCCTGTATACTGGGTGTAATTTTCAGTATCTGCTCTTTTTCTGCATATATATATATATATATATATATATATATACTGCCTTGTCTCTTCTATTTTGCCGGTGGCATGAGCGTAGTGTATGATCCTTCTGTATTCCCGGTACAGGGAATAACTCATGAGCCATCAGTAGATGATGTGGGCAGTCCATGCTCACTATTGTCAAAAGGCTAGTTTCACACTACCGTCTGTAGTTCCGGCAGGCTTGTCATTTCCCATACACATTACAAAAAAAAAAACTTTATGACAGTTACACTTTAAGTCGGTACAGGCACCAGAAGACTTGAATATCCTGAACAGGTTTGCTGTGGAGCCTATAAGCTTCAGTTTATCTCTACAGAGCTTCTATATGCACCTCCTCTTGACACTATTATGTTTTTCAAATGTACCTTGCTAGCTAGTTTTTTGCAGGGCTATGTATGACATCCACTGTTTCTACATTGAAAGTTCTAAACTCCTCCTCCTTAGGGGGAGAGGTATACAGCCCCACCTAATAACTCGTTGCTATGGCCTGTTAACAGCCTCTCATGTAATAATGTATATACAGGTGAAACTCGAAAAATTAGAATATCGTGCAAAAGTCAATTTATTTCAGTAATGCAAATTAAAAGGAATTGCATTAATGCAGCTTAGATTAGAATTTTGTGAAAATATTCAGGCTCAAAGTGTCACATTCTAGTCGGCTAATTAATCCATACCCCCTGAGCAAAGGGTACCTCAAAATTGGGGTTTCATAAGCTATAATCCATAATCATCCAAATTATAACAAATAAAGGCTTGAAATCTCTCGCTTTGCATGTAATGAGTCTATCTCATATGTTAGTTTCACCTTTTAAGTTGAAATAAATGAACTTTGCACGATATTCTAATTTTTCAAGTTTCACCGGTATACACAGTACAGTACAGTGGGACACTTGCAATTGCTCATCCCTTAGGCCCCCTTTCACACGAGTATTCCGTGCGGGTGCGATGCGTGAGGTGAACGTATTGCACCCACACTGAATCCTGACCCATTCATTTCTATGGGGCTGTGCACAGTGGTGATTTTCACGCATCACTTGTGCATTGAGTGAAAATCGCAGCATGCTCTATATTGTCCGATTTTCAAGCGACGCAGGCCCCATAGAAGTGAATGGGGTGCGTGAAAATCGCATAGCATCCGGATACCATGCGTTGCGTTGCGTTTTTTTTCACGGAAGTAACTTAGCAACACTACTGGGATATATAATTCAGGAAGTAGGCATTTTTTTTTTGTGTCTGTCTGCATGTGGTTTGTGGCAGCACATGAGGGAGAAGTTGTCTGCTGCTTTTTCAAGCCCTCGCGGAGCCAAATATCGTCAAGATGCCAAAAACTCCACGTGCCATGGATGTTGAAAAGCTTATTGTCCTGGTGCAGGATAGGCCCTGCCTCTGGGATCTTCGGTCTTCAGAATACTAGAACAGATATAAGAAGGACGCTGCCTGGGAGGAGGTTACCCAGGATCTGTTTGCAGCCATATGGGAAACGACCAAAGGCCAAAGTCGCCAGAATTTAAGTTAACAATGTATACATGTTTGATCCATGTTGTCCTCCCTAGTATATAGGCCTTGTTATACGTTAGTTTACCTATCACTTTAGAAATTGATACATGTTCCTTTCTTGCCTTTCTATTACCAGTTGAAGAGGTCAAGAATGGTTGGTGGAGCTGCTGTGACCAATTCCGCAAGGAAATTAAAAAGCAGGGGCGGAGCGGGGCTGGTCCCCCCAAGAAAAGACCCTACCTCTTCCGGGAGCAGCTAATGTTCCTTCACGCCGTCATGGATCTGTGTCCGTAAGTCCATTCTACACACTAAGCTATACGCACTGTATGTCGAATGTTTAGGTACTGTGAATGGTTTGAATGGATCAATGTGAAATGTCATAGTTCGCAATAGCAAACATTCACATTGCTCCTTTTCTTAACCAAAAGTAGGAGATTAAAATGACAAGTTGAGTAAGATTGATGGTACGTAAATAATGTAGCAGGATTAACCCACATGCTCTATGGGACATAAGAGGTCTAATAAATTATTTTTTTTCGTCGTTTTGGTTAAAGTTAACACGATGAGTATAGACCTTATATTTCTGAGTGTGTGGGTTATCCCTGCTACTACCACAATTACCACATGTGTCTTATATATGTTTGCAGGGGAGTTGCTAGTGTCTGAAAACATCTGGGGCACAAGCCCACTGTACAACGCCCCCGTGAAGCAAAGTCCCACCCATGAAGCTACGTCCCCATCCCCGGGGGGGCTTCACAGTAGTTAGTAACCCCTTTCACCAGTCCCCCCCTTCAGTGAATGGGGGACTGCTGAAAGGGGTTTGATAACTACTGCGAAGGGACTAGCCATCTGGGCAACCCCCAGATCACCCCCCACCCCCCCTTGCACTAGTTCCGCTACTTATCTGCTGCGCCGGCATGAGTTCAGTCACTTCTGTGGCATTGGTTCTCAATCGCAGGATGGGATTGAGAACCGATGCCACAGAAGTGACTGAACTCATGCTGGCGCAGCAGATAAGTAGCGGAACTAGTACAAGGGGGGGTAAGGGGTGATCTGGGGGTTGCCCAGTTCCAATCAATTTTAAAAGTCCCTGGAATATGCCCAAAAAATGCTACCAGCAATCCAGCATAACATTCAGGGCACTGGACAAAACATATTGGGCACAAGCCCCAAATGTTTTGCCATAATGACGCCCCTGTTTGTTGGGCCAGTTAGTACTATGTGACAAATGTAGATTGTGTAGCTCATGACAGGAATATGTTCAAGGATTTTTTATAATCGTCATGTATATATATTTCAATCATTTTGTAGAACGGAGGACAACCTAGAGGAGGAAGGAGAAGAATCGGCTCCACAATTGTCACTTCTGTGGCATCGGTTCTCAATCGCAGGATGGGATTGAGCACCGATGCCACAGAAGTGACTGAACTCATGCTGGCGCAGCAGATAAGTAGCGGAACTAGTACAAGGGGGGGTAAGGGGTGATCTGGGGGTTGCCCAGTTCCAATCAATTTTAAAAGTCCCTGGAATATGCCCAAAAAATGCTACCAGCAATCCAGCACAACATTCAGGGCACTGGACAAAACATATTGGGCACAAGCCCCAAATGTTTTGCCATAATGACGCCCCTGTTTGGTGGGCCAGTTAGTACTATGTGACAAATGTAGATTGTGTAGCTCATGACAGGAATATGTTCAAGGATTTTTTATAATCGTCATGTATATATATTTCAATCATTTTTTAGAACGGAGGACAACCTAGAGGAGGAAGGAGAAGAATTGGCTCCACAATTGTCCAGTGCTTGTGAGGAGGAGACGACAGTTGGCCAGCAGGAGATTCTTCCGGGACCCACACCAGCACCTTCCGAGCCTCCCGCAGCATCAGGAGCTTATTCCCCCCCCCCCACCTCTGGCTCTACCCAGCAGGTCCAGACGACAGGCAAATCCTCCTGCCGAGTCCAACATTAATGTCCAAGTTCTGGATTATTTATCTCGGGCTCGGCAGGAGGATCATCATGATATGTTTGCCCGTAGTCTGGCCCATTATATGCGGCAGCTACCTCCAGAACGATTATTACGAACAAGAACTTCAGTAGAAATCGTTCTGGAGCTAGCAAATTCCCTTCCAGATCCCTCTGCCATGCATGACGCCCTGGAAAATTTGCGCCACTATGGGCAACTATTTGTCCCCAACAACCCCACAGTTTCCCAGGCATTACCGGACAACCAACAAATGCCCCCCCCAAGGGATCATTATGGGCCACCAATGGCGCCATATGTGCCCCAGATTCAGGGTGAGCCCAGCTATTGTCCTCCGGGACCCTCGCCCAGTCGAGCTGGCCCACCACAATGCCTTGGCCCCCCTTCCCAGGGCCAATATTCTGGCCCCCCTTCCCAGGGCCAATATTCAAGGGCTCCTTATGAGGGCCAAGCTCCAAATCAGGCTGGACCCTCACAATACTCAGCCCCTCCTTATCAGGGACCTTCATCGCCATCAAGGCAGTATGTTAATTTATAGAAATTTTGAGAGACAAATAATTTTATTTTAATATAATATAGAATTTATTTTCATATTGTGTGCAATAAAACACATTTTCTATCTAGATAGAAAATTTTTACCAAACATTAGTAACCACATAGGACACATATTAAATGTTTATTTTGCACACAAACACTGACGTTCAATACTTTTTATTTTTAGGGGTTCTTACATCAAAATGTAGGTCATACGAAATTTTAATGAGTATGTTTTATTATACATACATACAAAACATGTTAGACCAACAAATCTATACTCCTAGAACACCATCTAATCAATATGAACACATTTTTTTAAACTCTGTATTACACAGAAAATCATTTTGTTAAAATTCGCTTATTTTGCCACATTTAGCACTGTAAAATGTTATGAAACAAAGTGTAGCTAATAGATAAATGAGGTATTAGTACATATTTCACATACCATGTAGATTACACTATTTGGTAGCAAAATATGTAAGCTCGCAACCCACGTCAAGGGTCCTCATTATCTTGCGAGTCCCTAACAAAAAAAGGAAAAAAGTAACTAAACTCAAACCATCCTGGTTATGAAAATAGACTGCCAAACACAAAAGTCCATGAATTGAGGACTACTGCTGAAAAGGAAAAGAACCGATAGGGGACATAAAATAATCCGAAAAAAATTCCCGCACTCTGAGTCCAGCATATCCAGATCGTCCAAGTAGTACAGTGTCTCTTGGTGATGGTGTACTGTACACATTTTGGCGTCTTCATCAGGTGTGGCCTCATAGGTGCGTAGGTAGTTATGCAGCACTACACATGCCTTGATGATCACATTGACATTTTGTGGTGCCAGCTGTATTGCCGACTGGAAAACCCGCCATTTATTTGAAAAAATGCCGAATGTGCACTCCACAAACCTTCTGGCTCTACTTAACTAATAATTAAAATTGCGCTTCTTGGCATCCAAACCGCGTCGAGGATAAGGACGCATCAGGTGGCTAGAAAGAGCAAATCCCTCGTCCCCTACAACCACATAAGGCGCTGGTGGCCCAGTAAAGCCAGGAAGGTTTGCTGGCTGTGGAACGTCCAGTTGGTTGGACTGAAGCCAGCGACGCATTCTGGAAGCCCTGAAGATGCGAGCATCTGCAGAACTTCCATAGGCCCCAATATCTACAATTATAAACCTGTAGTTTGTGTCAGCCAAGGCCAACAAAACTACAGAGAAAAACTGCTTATAATTATAGTATTGGGACCCTGAGTTCGGTGGCTTCTTAACCCGTATGTGCTTCCCGTCAAGGGCACCAATACAATAAGGAAATTGAGCCCTCTCCTGGAAGCCATGGGCTATATCAAGCCACTGCTGCCTGGTTGGTTGTGGCAGCACTGAAGCCTTCAGTGTTAACCAAATGGCGGCACATGTAGCCCGTACCACGCCAGCAATTGTGGAAGTGCCCATTCGAAAAACAAAATGTAAAGTCGAAAAAGAATTACCAGTCGCCAGATATCTGAAAAGACAAAAAAATAATTGAATTAGATACTTTCATAGCATATGTTTTTAAATCTAGCACATTACTTGACATCATTTAATGGAAAAGTGGCTGGTAAATATAAATGAAACAAGCACATAGTGGTATATTTTTTAAACATATGATTTATATTCTGAGATAAAACTAAATAAGGAATAGCATTTAAACCTTCCTAAAGTTCAAGACAATTAACATATACACAAACAGGTGAAGTGTCCTCATCATTACATGCTGCATTTGAATAATTAACCCCTGCGGAACTGGATTCTGGTGTGACTAATCTAACCACACACAGTTTATCACTAAAAATAAGGGAGTTTAAATACAGGTCTACTTCATTTACGCACTCAGGCATATAATAGTAAAAAATTATAATACATAGGCCATTGACCTAACAACTATGTATTGGAAAACAGGGTGGCATTAAAGTATTTAGTCTGATAATATATATAGTCTTACCTTAAAGTAATAATAAGCCGTTCTTCAGGTGACACACTCCGCCGCATATTGGTGTCCTGAAAAGTTAAGGAAGGCCTCAACTCCTCCAACAGACGATCAAACGTAGACACCGACATGCGGCAATAATTGAAAAACTTTGGAGGGTGCGCACGGAGCTCTGCGTACAAGCCAACAAAGATACCTTTGCTGGCACGCTGCGAAAGTATAGGATGCACCCACATGCGCTTCCTTCGCGGCTCCTCCTCAATCATTTCTGGCTGCTCTCAAAAACAGCGGAAGACCAGCCAGTGCAAAAATACATGGTCAGTGGATGACAGGGTGAAAGTGGACATCCTGCAAAAGGATAATCCACTAACAAACACACACACACACCAACCAACACACAAACCACTCCACCAAAACAATGCATGCTGGGGGTATTTATATTGTGTTTGCAGTTACAGGTGAATGTAGTGGATTGATCAGTTTTTTTCCACGCACGTGGAAAATAACAAATGCCACCCGGATGACACACGCACGGGAAAAACGCAAGAACGCGAGGCAATCGCATAATGAACTGACAGCACTCGCATGAAAAATCGCAAGCTTTTCACTGAACGCACCCTGAACGCATCCGGCAAAAAAACATGACGCCCATGTGAAAGAGGCCTTACAGTTTACCCATGGCAATATGCTGCAGACACAGAAACACCTGTGAAGACCGTGAGTGTAGCAATCCACTATCACTCTTGCGCCTTATTTCAGTGAAAGATACCATGGGTCCAGGACTATACCAGGCCAGTAGTTGGGATCACCCAGGAAAGACTGCACTGAGACAGTATTGTGCTGTAGGGAGATTGATTTGTGCTGCAGTAACAGGACCACTTCAGTAAGTGAGTCCTACATTCTGCAACCAGTGTGGTCCCCATGTCACAAAACCCAGGTTTAGGACAGAAGCCAGTCTGTGGTGGTAATGAACTTTGCTTTTAAGAGGCAGTGTTTTCTATAAAGACCATATGCACTCCTGTTTTTCAGATACACCTGTTCTATAAATGTTCTACATGTACAACCAGTAAGTGTTGTGCCTCATGATCAAGTAATAAACCATTACAAGTCGTGCCACATCTAAGAATTAGTCTGGGGACACACAGCAACTTTGGCCGTGATACAGGTCTTATTGGTAAAGATCGCAATGAAGCACTGCTAAATCAAAACAACGAAAAAATAAAAATGCTGTGGTGTTGTGATCCAAAAGTTGTCACAACCAAGACCTAACGGCCGTATGAAATTGAACAGGCTTTGATTTTTTGAGGCCACAAGTTGGAAGAGGACTGCAGCTGCTTTAGAGACAACATCTGGGAATAAGACCCAGGTGATTTTTAGATTTTTTTTTTACCTGGTCACTTGAGGATCATAGGTGGCACTATAGGGGGCATGACTGGGGGCAACATTACAACTTGGGGCTCAATAGGTGTCATTATTATTAATGGAGGCACTATAGGGGGCTTATTATTTTTGGAAGTGTTATAGGGGGCATTATTTATATCGTGGGCACTATAAGGGCCATAGCTATTACACAGGGCACCATAAGAAAATTGTAATTACTGGTGGCACTATAGGTACCATAACTATTACAGGGGGCACTATAGGGATATTGTAATCACTGGGGGCACTATAGGGTCATTGTTATTACTGAGGGCATGGTAAGGGAGTTTATTATTACTGGAAGCACTATAGGGGCAATATTTACTACTTGGGGCAACATAGGGACATTATTATTAGTGCATGATAAGGGGCATTATTATTCCTGGGGGCACTATAAGGTCATTAGTATTACTGGGGGCATTTTAGAGGGTATTATTACTACTGGGGACAGTTTTTCTGTAGTATAGTATTTGGGGGATTAGGCCTCATGCACGCGACTAGTGAATATTGGTTGTGTGACGGCCATTAAAGTAACGGCCATCACACGACCATTTTTAGCACCAATGAAAGTCTATGGGGCTATTCACATGGCCGTTCTTTTAACAGCCAGTGAATGGCGTTCATCCAAAAATAGGACATGTCCTATTTTGGGCTGTTTCCACGGCCAGACGGACCCCATTGAAATCAATGGGACCTTTTTTAATGGTCGATTAACAGGAGTGCACCTGTCTAAAGGCTGTTAAAAACGGGTACACTTTATCTATATGGCCATTTAGGGGTTAAAAAAAACCTCACCTCCTCCACTTGCTCGCGCTGCAACAGTCTCTTCTCTCTTCATTGAGCGGGATCTGCCGAAGGACCTGCGATATACGTTGTGACGTAACCACGTGGAAGCGCTCAGTGACGTCATCGCGTACATCGCAGGTCTTTTGGCGGGTCCAGTTCAGTGAAGAGAGAAGAGACTGCTGCAGCGCGAGAAAGTGGATGAGGTGAGTTTTATTTTTTTTAAATCAGCAAAAAATATATATAACTGCGGTGTGCCTGGGCCATTATGGGAACATTATTTAAGCCATTGGGGAAATTATTTAAGATGGGGCCCTACACTGGTACATTATTAAAGCTGGGGATATAAAAAAAATGTATTCTATACTACGGGGGACATTATTTAAGATGGGGGCTCACATTGGGGGCATTATTAAAACTGGGGAGGTAGAAAACAAAATCATATACTATGGGGGACATTATTTTAACCAGGGGGCATACATGGTGGCATTATTAACGCTGGGGGCAGCAAAAAGAAACATTCCCTACACTATGGGGGACATTATTTTACCAGGGGACATATATGGGTGCATGATTAAAGCTGGAGGTACTATAAAAAAATATTTACAACGTGGGAGACATAATTTTAGCTGGGGCCAAAATAGGGGGCATTATTAAAGCTGGGGGCAGAAAAAAAAATCCTACACTATGGGGGACATTATTTTAGCTGGGGACCTACTATCCTGTTGGTGTTCTCAGAAGGGTGGGTCTAGAAATAACTGCCATTAAAATTCATCCATTTTT